>NC_046154.1:182052301-182154801 GCF_011064425.1 Rattus rattus | reverse complement strand
AAGGATTTATTCAGGGTTTATGGAGGGGAGACTGGGAAGTGAGACATTTCAAATGTAAATAAATATAATAACAAACCGAAACACAACCAAAAAACAACGCTTGTATATTGATTCCCTCCTTCTAAATCAACTGAAACAAAACCTAAGTTAGAAATGAACCACACTCAGCTGGTAAATCTGAGGCTGCGTGGCTGATGTTGCTCTGCAGCAAGATAGCTCTTCAGTTGCTTTACAGCTATTGCAGGGCTAAGAGACTGGGCCATGGGCCATAGCTTTCTATCTGGAAGGGGAAATACTGGGAAAGAGATGTCACAGGTAAGACAAATGACATGTGTTTGGCAACAATCAATGATAGCCATGGAATTATTTAACAAACCAAGGGTCTAACCTTTCCATGCTTAGGATGAATTCTAGCATATAACACAGAGAAATAGTATATATATATATATATATATATATATATATATATCTATATATATCATCATCATCAAGAAATTTTCATATACTTAACCAGATGCTAAAAGCACAGTAAAGATCTTTGTTGTAAAGTTTCCATATAAATAATTTACATTGTTTCCGGAATTTTATTTTTAAGGTTTTTTTTTTTTTTTTGGATGTTTTTTTTTTTCCCCACCTAAACGTGTGTTTATACAAGAGTTCAAGATCCAGAACTACATAAGAAGTTCTACTACTTCCCTTTCATCTTGTTTTAAATTTGAAGCAAGGATTGTAATGCATGGCTTCATATGTTATTTCAGTGAGTTATTGAGTCCTCATGAAAACTGAGAATAGAGTGCATGAACTCAACTCAGGTGCTCTGAAACCGCGAAATATGGGTCTGTTTTCTACCATTTACATAAAATGTTCTGCTCTAACTTCTGTTTGCAATTAGTTACTTTGGAAAGAGGTAGCTCAATATGTTACAATTTCTTTGAATTATCAGCATATATTTAAGACAAACTGCATCTTCTGAAGAACTTATCCCCTCAAAGGAATAATTTGTCTTGTGCTAACAGTCTTTTATTTGATTTGTAGAGTTTGGGTTTAGGATTCACGTATGGTCTAAAATTAGTGTGGCACCGACCTTTGAACATATGTGATCATAACGGTAGATTCTCAAGCCTTGTGGTTCCTAAACGAAGGATGAATTCAAGAATCAAATAGCTGGAAAAAACACTCATATAAATGTTATGGCAGCAGAATTAATGTAAACAAGTAAAGAGCTCAAGGGAGTTCAAGAACCTTAACACATTTGATAATAAAAAGTTGTATATTTGTTTTGTAAGTTCTAATTATTAGTTGACAAGATAACACATATAAATCTGACTGAGACTACTATACAATTAAATGTAAATATTCTTTGTATTTATATATTTTCTAATATATTCAAAACCAGATCAAATACTAAAATGACTACTTGAAGTCACTAATCCAAATTTCAAATTAATACTAATAAAATTACAAACTTAAGAAAAGTAAGTTTTAAAAAGACAGTCTCCAGAAGTGCAGCCACAGCTGAGAGCAGAGGTAAGACCCACTTTTCTCCTACCAAGTGACCTGCCTGGTACATTCAGGATACACAGAGGCAGAAGTTCTCTGGGTCAGGGCACTTCCTGTTTCTGGCTCTGCCCGGAAGTGAACTGATACCATCCCACAGTTCCCTGCACCCAAATTCCATGGGGAAGAGAGCGAACCACCCAGGAGTGCAGACATCCTGAGATGGAAGGACAGACTGCCACCTCTGCACACCTCGGCCCACATCCCTGGTCCAAGGGGAAACTGCACAGTGCCTCTGGACACAGGGATAGAGGAACAGACAGCCGCTGGTACCCGCGGTTCTAGTCTGTGCCCAGGACCGAACTGATCCGGCCAAACAGTTCCCTGCACCCAAATCCCGTGGGGGAGAGGGCTGGACCCTCAGAAGTGTGGATACTCCTGAGAAGTCAGAGGAGACTACCCTCTGCCCACAGTCCAGACTCAAGAGGGAATCACACAGTGCCAACTGTGCCCGCTGGGTGCAAGGACCTACATGAGCAATCAGGGTCAGGACTGTTTGATCCCTACCCGCTCCTAGAGCTGGAAGACAGTCTCAAGGAGCACCACCACAGCTGAGAGCAGAGCACCTGTTCTCAGGAAAGGCTGAAAGAAAACAGGAAAACAGTTCTACAGGAGCTGACACAGAGGCCTGCAGCAGGGTCAAGTCACTCCCAGAAACAGCAAGACAAGCAAACCCCAGAGACAACCCAATGGCTGGAGGCAGCGCAGGAACCTAAGCAACAGAGACCAAGACTACTCGCCATCATCAGAGCCCAGTTCTCCACCAAAGAAAACACTGGATATCCAAACACACCGGAAAAGCAAGATCTAGATTTGAAATAATATTTTTTGATAATGATGGAGGACTTTAAGAAAGACATAAAGAACTCCCTTAAAGAAATGCAGGAAAACACAAGTAAACAGGTGAACGAATTGAAAATAGAAATAGAAACAATAAAGAAAGCACAAAGGGAGACAACCCTGGATATAGAAAACCAAAGGTTGGAGCCCCAGTGTAGGGGACTATGGGGGAGGGTCAATAAGGGCGATTTATAGGGGGAATACCTATATGGGGGAAGGGGAAGGGAGGGAACGGGGTCTTATGAACAGGAGACCGGGAAGGGCAATAACGTTTGAAATGGAAGTAAAGAAATGTATCTAATAAAAAATTTTAAAAAATTAATTCACAAAGATTTAGACTCCACAACTCAATGTAAGCTGTATTATAAGTTCCATTATAAATAAAATTTAATAAGGATACTAAATTTACTTAAAATAATCTCACAAAATTAAAATGTAAAATTTCTATCAGGAAAGGCAGTATGTGTTGTTCAAAGTGTGTTTGAGATTCTGGGATCTCCAGAAAGTGACTAAAACTACTGATAGAATGTAACTATCTTTACACTGTATTTTCTGTAAATAAACCCATGTCCATGTAAAGTTTGATCTATTTATTTTAAACAGTAAGAAAAAAATGCAATATGCTCAGGAGTCATAAGGAACAAACATACAAAACTAAAACAAAACAGAAAAAACAATGTAGGAAAGTAAATCAATATAGGTCCAAGTAAAACCCACAAAATCATCAGTTATCAGAATTAATACACATCTCTTGAAAGCAATTCAGTACTAGTGATCTCAATTCTCTAATAAAAGCACACAAGCTAACACATTTGATCTTATAGTAGATCCATCATTTTCCTGAATCCAAGAAACATGTTTCACCATCAATGATAGCTACCAGATAGCTACCAGATGCTACAAGATTTGAAAATGTTATTCCAAGCTAAAGGACCTAAGAAATGACAAGGCATAGCTATTCTAATATTTGACAAAATAAACTTTAAACCAAAACTACTCAGAGCAATAAAAAGGGAAAATTCATGTTGTCTAAACAAAAAGTCTGTTAAAATGATACTACAAACTTAATTTATCTACATCAAGCACAAGTGACATTTAATTTTATAAAGTAAGCAGTTATGTCTGAAAATAAAGACTGACCCCAATATAATGTTTATGGAGAATTTCAACATCCCACATTTGCTAATAGACAAGCCATTGGGAAGCATAATTGATAACTGTACAGCTACTGATTAAATAGTAAAGGCTTGTAACTACAGAGTAGAGATACTGAAGAAGGGCATGGTTCATATTCAGAATAGATAAAAACTGAATATATAATATATTATTACATTAATCAGGCCAGTATGTGATACCAAACTTATGAATTATTTTTATCTGAATTTTTCATTAAAATTCTAGATCATAATCTAATAATTTGTGAAACAAAACTATGAATAATAGTAGTATTGGTAATAAACAATTATATATCATAATTAGGTTCATTCTAACAAAAGTAATATTTGTCTTCATTCAATACACATTGGTGCACTGAAGAGTTAATGTGTTGATCTTGTCAAGAGGTGAGTTAACCCCTTAGACTAACCATAAAATCTGTAAAGTAGAAATGAATATATCATTGTTTTGTTTAATCTGCTTTAAAAATAAAACCTTGATTGGACTTTAGTATACCAGAAAATTTGTGAAAATAAATAATGAATGTTCAGGAACCTTTTGGTAATGTATATGTTCCAGTAACTCCAACTGAAATTAATAATTTTCTTCAATTTATAGAAATCCCATTTAATGTCCTCATTATATTGTACATATTACAGTCAATGAAAGTTTGCTTATGTTGATGGGATATATACCTAAATAAATATTAGGTATAGCATTAGAGTTGTAACTTTCAGCAAATTATTTCTTACTAATATTTAAGAGGCTTTACTTATATTCATCATTATTTGAGTTCTATGTTTGTTGAGCTGTATTTTCCATAAATTAATTAAATTAAGATCATAAAAATACCTTAATAACTCAAGTTTACAGACCATGTGAATCTCAAGAAGAAGGATGACCAAAGTGCAGATGTTCAGTCCTTCTTAAATAGGAGAACAAAATATTCATAGGAGGAGATATGGAGACAAAGTTTGGAGCAGAGACTGAAGGAATGGCCATTTACAACCTACCCCACCTGGGGATCCAGCCAACATACATACAACCATGAAACCTAGACAATATTGCTGATGCCAAGAAGTACATGCTGACGGAGCCTAATATAGCTGTCTCCTGAGAAGCTCTGTCAGAACATGACAAATACAGAGGTAAATGCTTGCAGTCAACCATTGAACTGAGAAGGGGGTCCCCATTGGAGGAGTTAGAAAAAGGATTGAAGGAGCTGAAGGAGCTTGTAACCCTATAAGAACAACAATATCAACCAACCAGAGCTCCCAGGGACTAAACCCCCATCCTAGGAGTACACATGGACAGATCCATGCCTCCAGCCACATATGTAGCAGAGAATGGCCTTGTTGGGTAGCAATGGGAGAGGAAGCCCTTGGTCCTGCCAAGGCTTGACCCTCCAGTGTAGGGGAATGTCAGGGTGAGGAGGCAGGAAGGAGTGGGAAAATGCAAAAATCTGTTACAACTCTGTGTAGTGAAAATTTTCCTTTTTTCCCCTTTTTTTTCTATTTTTCTTCAGTTCTTTTTGTCTTTTTGTATTTTTGTTCTTACTTTTGAGTTACAATTAATGTGAAATTCATTCTTTATGATTGAAACTTAATTTTGAACTTTGATCTAAGGATACTTAAGAGTCAGGAGACCTCTCCCAAATTGTGACATATACTGTCCACTCACATATAAAAATTTCCTTAGATGGAAATATTGTGTCTAACAACAGTATACAGTTATCTCTAGGTTAAGCTCTAAAAATATTTTTAATATAAAAGAAGGTAAATAGACAGACTATAAAAAAACTGAAATGAAATCTATGGTGTCATTATACTAAGTGTTAACTTGCAAAATGTCCCCATACATTTCATTCAAATCAAACTTCAAAGAGTGAAGTTATCGATGAAAAGTACAATCCTACAGAGCACAGTCAGTACATTAGCTCTGCAGAGAAAGTTGATGATTTACTCTAAAAAGAGCTAATTGTTTTCTTGCTTCAGGATTCCTGTTTAAAACTCCTTTACATCATGCTATTTGTAAAAATGAATAATATTCAGAATTGTATTATGCTAATCCATATTAATTCATTATATAATAAAGATATACTTCTTTACTATATTAGATATAAAGTTATAATAATTAGCTTAAAATTTTCTATGACCCAACTCCTTGTTAGAGTAATAAATCCCTCTCTAACATAATGCATCTCATAATACTACATGTATTAGATAGACTTTTTAAGCCAATATTATGTTAACCTATGTAATTATAATCTCATGTTTTCAATTTTATTTACCAAAACAAAGCAATTTGAAGTGTTTCTTGATGAGATATTTGCCTAGTCTAAATGACTAAAATAATTTGAATATTTCTTGTCAAATCAAGACCTCCAAATATAGTCACTCATTGTTTCTCATCTTTTATTATTATAATTTTTCTAAACCAAATGTAGTAATATTGAATTTGTGATAAACTGATTTAGAACCACATTGCTGTGTCAACATAATGATGAGTGCACTATAGTCTGCAAAATAAATTAAGCCGATTGGTAAGGCTGCATCACTATTAAATATTAATCGACATAAAATGAGGTAAATTGGTATAACATCATTGAAGTAATACGATATTAATGTTTCTTAATCTAAATATCGAACAGTTTCTCAAAACTAAATGAAAATACAGTAAGATTAGGAGGTTTAATTTCATAAAAGGTTTAATTTTATAAAAATAATTAAAAATTTTTAATTCTCAGGAAATAATATATATTTATTGATAATATGTAGAAAAATGGCTACATTGGCACGGAATCTCATCCAAAGATCTTCTAGGTTTGTTTGATCCAGCCATAATTGCCTTGGAATACTGTATGAACTGGCTGAAATGCAGAGACAAACTACAAACCTTTAATCCCCAGAAATGAAGGTAAGGTTGGTTTGTAAAAGTAAGCAGCTATGCTTGAAAGTGACATCTAATTTTGGGCAGATGAAGTGACCATTCAAAGAAGATAGGATTTGACCAACTCTTAGGAAAACAGCTCAAGAAAGAGAGGCTACTTAAGAGCAGAGGGAAAGAGAAGAGGGGGTGTGTATGTGGTAGTTTTACTGGGATAGTTTTACAGAGAGAGGTGACAGACAGAAGAAGCTTGGCACAGGTGAAGACAGAAAGAGCCAGACATAAAAGGAGTCAGAAGAACAGAACATATTGCCAAAAATAGCATGAAACAAGGCAGAGCAGTACAGTCAGAAGCAAAGAGAAGCCAGGCAGATTGAAGCAGTCAGCTTAGAAGATGAGAATATAAAGAGGTTAGAAGCTTCCAAGTCTAGCCCTAGAGATAGTTAGGAGAATGAAAAAAATGTTATGGTCTCAACCTGAGCTGTGCAATCATATATTGCTCTCATATCCTCCCTTCATCTGAGGAAATAAAAGGGACATTTACAACGTAGAGGTTGGCGAGAGCTTCAATTTTCAAGAGAAATCAGAATGCAAGATTTTTTTTTATTATTTATTAGATATATTTCTTTACTTACATTTCAAAGGTTATTCTCCTTCCCAGTTTCCTGTCCATAAGCCCCCATTCCCTCTCTTCCCCTTCCCCCATACGGGTATTTCACCTATACAGCCCCCTTATTGCCCCCCATATTCCCCTGCACTGGGGGTCCAAACTTGGCAGGACGAAGGGTTTTCCCTTCCACTTGTGCCTCAACAAGGCTATTCTCTGCTACATATGCAGTTGGAGCCCTGGGTCAGTCCATGTATACTCTTTCGGTAGTGGTTTAGTCTCTGGAAGCTCTGGTTGGTTGGCATTGTGTTTATGGGGTTGCAAATTCCTTCAACTCTTTCAATACTTCCTCTAATTCCAGAATGTAAGAATTTTAAGCTAATGGTGTGCTTACAGACAGAAGCCTAGCATAGCAGCCCTCTGAGAGGCCCAACAATCAGCTGAAAGTCAGTTACAAATACTTATACCCAACCACTGAATAGAAGCCGGGATCCCTGTGAATTATAAAATTGAATTAGGGAAAGCTGAAGAAGCTGAGGAGGTGGTGGGCCACCCCACAGGAAGACCAACAGTTTCAACTAACCTGAACCTTCGAGATCTCTCAGCCACTGTTCCACTGACCAGACAATATCCATGAGCTGATATGAGGCCTCTACACATATACACCAGAGGACTGCCTGTTCTGTCCTCAGTGAGAGAAGATGTACCTAACCCTTGTGAGACTTGAGGCCCCAGGGAGTGGGGAGGTCTGATGGGGTGGGTGTAGGGAGTTGGGGACATTCTCTTGGAGATGGGGAGGAGGAAAGGGATGGCACACAATCAGAGGGCAGACCTGAATGCTGATAATGACTGGACTGTAAAAAAAGATTTAAGAATAATAAATAAGTGGAATTTTAAGCTATTCAACACTTTATTAATGTGTTATTGCTGTATCTATAACCATATATTTCAGGTGTACATTTTCATGCATTTAAACATGAACACATACCTATCATTACTAAAAACAGGGTAACATACAAATTCAAAAGAGTCCAAGTGTTACCCTGTGTTGGCTTTCTGGTTTTGTTTTGTTTACTTTTTATCAAAGTATCAAAACATGTAATACTCCTGTTAAATATAGTCACTACAATGCATCTACTTCTCCAGGCAAATTGGAAGTTTGAAATACACTGAACATTTATTATAGGCAAGAAATAGTTACTAGTGCAAGTACTAGCAACTGTCAGTGCTTTAAAATCAAATATTATTAGCCAGAGCAGGTGTACTGTTGAAATATTTTATGGTAATTCAGATCTGTCTCCAGGTTTATTTATTCACATCAAAGATAAAAATTGACAGCATTCTGATTCATGAGAAGGGATATCTGTATTGTTGAAGTATCTATTCTTCAGTGGGTTTCGATGTTCTTCAAAGATTCATTCATGGCAAATAAAAGTATATAGCATGTGTGAATCTGATCCAGGTTCATTGCCCACAATCAAACTGTACTAGACAGCCCTGTATCTTTTGTCCAAATATCACTGCCCTTGGGTTTAAACAAGGCCCTGTGCTTTCCAGTTAAGACAAAACTATTGTGATCCAGGAAGAGGAGCCCCTCAGTTTAGGAACACAATGCCATGAGATTGTCATATGGGCAAGTCTATGGGGGTATTTACTGGATTGATGTAGAAAGGCCTAGTCAGTTGTGGGCAGGTAGTATAGGTGATGTCATAAATGAAGCTGAGCAAGTCATGAAGAGCAAGCCAGGAAGAGCAAGCCAGGAAGCAGTATTCCTCAATGATTTCTATCTCTGCTTGAGTTCCTGTCTCGACCTGCTTTAATGATTTCCTGTGATCTGGGCATACAAACCAGATAATAATCTCTTCCACTGCTTTCCCCAAAAGAAAGAATGTGTAGAAACAATGAGTCAGATTAGGCAAAAAAAAATCATTTTTCCACATATGTGATGACAAACTAATGTCTTATGTTATCATGAAAAAAAAATGTGCTTTCTTGAATTCCCCACATAAATAAATTTTGTTTCATTTTAAAGTGTGGTATTCATTACTTTCTGCCTCAGTTTGGGAAACTTTGGAATTAAAACACCAAAATGAAAAATATTTAGAAAAGCTAGGTTAATTTCTTTGTGAGGGAATGTGGCTTCACTGGATGCTGTGATCATATTTCAGGTGGTATTATTTTGAGCAATAATTTTTAATAATTCTCTAATAGTGCAAATTAAATACATTAACATATCACAGGAATTGAAAAGGTAATTCAGTTTGCAATGAAAATCCTAGATTTTGCTTTAAAACTCCCAAGGACTGCTGACTAAATTAATTTGGACAAATGTACATTCATACAAATACTCATGAATTTTGCTATTTTCAAACACAAGTTCATTGTAATCATTTTGATACTGAATTCAATTTTATCCACAAATAAATAAAAAGAAATCATTGTGCTAAGTTTAGATAAGGATGTATTGTTATTTAATTATGAATTTGATCATATGAAATAAATGATCTGAGTCATTACTTCCTGATTGTTTTATTTTTCTTACATAAATTTTCTATGAAGTTTCTGTATATATTGTTTGGAATTTAATATTTGTAGAAGTTATTAAAGATCATGGTATTTACATTAGTTTTACATAAGCATAGTGATTTTACCTTAAATAGTAATAATAACTATTATTAATCTGCTTTGGCTTATTATTATTAATAATATATTATTAAGTATATAAACTTAACATTAACAAAGAAAGGTACTAAAGTTAAGGGGTGACTTTTGTAAAAAGGGAAGAAAAATACTTAATCACTGATTGCTATACATGAGCTTTTACATAACATTTATCCAGTCACTCTTTATTGTATCAGTATTCATTTTTGTATAAGAAGGAATAATTTTACCTACTGATATAGCACACATCATTAATTTTTCTAGAACTTGTACTTGATTACTTCTGTAAATTTTCTTTTTAGAAAAATGAGAATAAGTAAGTTAAAAAGGACAGATTCAATCCAATTTAATAATTCTGGCATGCTTTCAAATATTGCTACAACGCATACAAAGGGTATGGCAAGTAGTGAGTACCAGTTTCAATGTTTCCATTGTGAAGTGGGAGCACAGTTTTAGGTTGTCCTGTTTCAACAAATTTTTCTGAGATCCTGTGTGTTCACATCTGTACAGCTGCTGGGCATGTCCTCTTGGCGAAGGGAAACATCCCAGGGGATGGTGGTGGGGTTGGGGGGAGTTGTACCGCACTTATACCATTTGCAGCTAGGGAGGGCGCTGGCTGTAAGAGACACCAGAGGTGGGAAAGCTCAGGGGTCGTTCTCAGACCATTGGAAATCCAGGTGCTACTGGAAGTCTGAGAAACAGAGTTGGGGAAAATGGGCTGGGGACATCTTCAAGTGGGGGCAGGGAGGGAGTCCAGCTTGTCTCAGAGGTATTTGTCCTTACTTGGCTGACACAGGCTGGGAGCACAGAGAAGCTTTCTACAGGATTTAAGCTGTGGCGCATGACTTCTCCATGGCTCCCCATGGTAGATCTTGATAAAGGAGACAGTCCATGGTTCTAAAGTGTTTATTGACTATTTATTGAATAAAATGGATGCAAATTGTACCTATTTCTCCAGGTGGACCTGAGATTAAATAACTTTTTCAGGGAGGAATGTCTGGGAAGGGAAGCTTATTGGCTAAGCCCTCAGGGCCTCTAGGTACCCCATTAGCATGGAGAACTCTCTTCTGGGTCTAGTGACCACAGGTCATGCTTCCTTACTTGAGGAGAATGGCATGTGTTCCAGGTCAGGAATCAGGCAGGAAGTCAGGAGTCACCTGAGTCTCAGTTGTGTGCCCATGGAGTCTCCCATTGTCAACCTGCTCTACCTTACCAAGCTTCCAGGAATGGTTCTACCATACACCAAGTTCCAACGTTTCTAATAAAAACTTGTATGTGTTGTGAAATGGAATGTTTGTTTGAGAGAACGAACATTCACAGGCATGATAATTAACTAGGCTTGAAAATACTTTTGAAACTCTATAACCCTTTCTTCACCTTATAATTTTCATATATTCCACAGAGTAGAAGAAATCAGAGATTGTAAGCAGACACTAAAATAAAATTATTTAACATTTGACACTCCAAATATCTGCTGGCAGCATGCCTACACTTATGTCAGCTTCGCTTCCATCCCTGAATAACTAATACTCCCACAGGGCATCTTGCTCTCAGAGCAGTCCTGGCACTTCCGAAGATCAAATGCACTAACGTTTTTACTCCAAGTGGTGTGTATGAGGTTGTACTTTAGCCTCAACAATAGATGACATCATGCTATAATGAGCAAACAGTTGAATCATAGAACACGTACTTAATGTCTGACAAACACTTGAACAGGAACAGATGACTGAAAGCACTTGAGAAGCATCTACAGGAAAGAGAATAATTAAATTGAACTAATGTACTAGTTTAAAAGAAACCAATCCCTACAAAGAAAATTATTTCTAAGTGACTACATTTTATACATCTAGACTTTGTCTCTTTTACTCTTTGTAAATATCACAGCTACTAGATGTTTCCTTTTACTCTTTATACTGCAGAGGCACCATTTTGGATCTTCTAAAATTTCAACCCCAGCCCTTTGTAACCACCGATCTCTTACTACTTCAGTAATCGAAAAGTCATGTTGTCACACGCATTAGAATGACTGCGGTCATAAAAACAGGTGATAACAAATGCTAGTGAGGAAATGAAGGTGAAGGAGGAAGTGTACAGTGCTGGTAGGCATGTGTGTTTATCTCTACCAAAAGTTAATCACTATGGAAAAGAGCACCACAGCCTCAAAATATAAATAGAATACTAATATTATACGTAACCAGCAATCTAACTGCTGGGTATGAATGAAAAGAGGAGAAAATCAGCACATCAAACACCTATATACATTCTTTCATTTATTGCATAACTGATTCACACTAAGATATGAGTTTGAAAATATGAATCCATAAATACAGGAATTGACGAAGAGCACACACACACACACACACACACACACAAACGTTATTGATTGGCAATTGTTGTGTTGAAGCCCAGATCACTGGGGCAGTAGGGGCAGTGCCACACCCCTGAATTGGCATTTTTGAATGCTACAAAAAAGTAGGTTGAGCAAGCCATGAGGAACAGGTCAATAAGGGATACTCTACTGTGGCCTTTGCCTCAGCTCCTACCTCCAGGTTCCTGCCCTGAGTTCCTTCAGTAATGTAATGTACTCTCGAACTCTAAGCTGAAATAAATCCCGTCCTACTCAAGTTGCTTTTGATCATTGTGTTTTATTACAGCAATAGAAACTCTAAGACAGACCTGAAATGAAAAACTAAACCAAAATAAAAAAGAAAAACAAAACAACCAATGTGAACATAAAAAAGTGTATTAAATTATCCAAAATTGGACCATCAGCTAAAAATCAACATATTTAGTCACCAGAATTGTTTCTGAATACAGAGAGAAGCTTGAACCACATTCAAGATGTTCACCTTGTCTGTTTAATATAAAATCAACTACTATTCCAAATCTAATCTCATTAATGTGAACATCTGTAACTTAGTCATTTGTGAATAGTTTTCCTTTACAAAATGACCTCTGAGAATCTGTCAGAGTATTGTCTAGAAAGACTAAGAGGACAACACATGTGAAGGAGTTGGCAACTAAATACCTTAATTTCATGAATTCATAACTACAACTGAATGCTGTATAAATGGAACTAATAAAATTACACCAAATCTGAGAAATCAGGTAGAGGGATATATTGTCATTTACAGTGGCCCCTTCACATAGGTCTGAGACCCATAAAACTTAAATTTGCCCTGTTTCTCACTTCTAATTCTTTGTCTTGAGGATCTCTACAATTTCTACTAATCAATTTAGCACCTCTGTCCCCATACCTTCCCTTGTATTTCTTTCCTGCTTGCATATGCTGCCCACTCTATTGTAAATACCTTCTCTGGTCATGGAACAGATCAGTGTCTTCATCAGGAATATCTTCAGCAAATACTCAGTCGAATTTTGTAGACATTCATCATACATACTCATCTGTTGCCTAAGGACATTGTAATTCAATATGTCAACATACTTTGACCATATTTTCCACTGCATGTTGACATTTCTTCCCACCTCCTTCTCTTTGGTTGCATTTCACTTCCAAGAGAGTCTCAATTCCAATTTTCATGTATTATATGCATGTAGTGTCTTGTTACTTTAAAAATGTGTGTGTGAAATAAAGGATCACTGCTAAAAGAAAATTTGTGATGTATGTTGGTCTGTTTTATTTTGTTTAATATGGAAAATTCAGTCCTGTTAATTTAACTAAGAATCTTCAAGTAGAACCTGGACTCAGACATTGTCCTGTGCTTTCTGTATCTCTTTTTCTTTTATTCTTCCTTGGTCTGTCTGTCTTGTATAATTTCTCTCTCTCTCTCTCTCTCTCTCTCTCTCTCTCTCTTCTTTCTTTCCCTCTCACTCTAGGTGTTTTCATTTTGTTTTCCTACATAAAGATACATCTCAGTGCAAAGCTTCATCACAATAATTTGTTGTTGTTGTTCTTGTTGTTGTTGTTCTTGTTGTTGTTGGTTGTTCTTTCCTTTCTTTTTTAAAGAAAGTTCTGTGTGGAGACAGGAGCCTAGCACAATGGTCGTCTGAGAGACTCCACCCTGCAGCTAACAGAAACCCACAGGCGAATGAACATTAAACAGAGCACTGGGAGTCTTGCTGGAGAGTTTGAGGAAGGATTGAGGAACGTGAAGAGGACTGGGAATCCACAGGAAGACCAACAGAGTCAATAAACCTGGAACCTTGTGGGCTTTCAGAGTCTGAACTACCAACCAAAGAGCTCAAATAGGCTGGAAGAACACGCCCCCCCCTCACACACACACACACACACACACACACACACACACACACACACACACACACACACACACACACACCCTAACCCCTGTTCCTCTCACACATGCCTCAGATGTGCAGCTTGGTTTTCATGCTGCTCTGCCAAAAACAGGGTCTACCCCTAACTCTGTTGCCTGCTTGTGGGTCCCGTTCCCCTAACTTGGCTTCCTTGTCCAGCCACAGAAGGCTGTGATGCAGCTACTCCTGCAGTGACTTCACATGCCAGAGCTGGTTGGTATCAAGGAGGGTCCTTTCACTTCTCAGAGGAGAAGATGAGGGATAGGAGGAGGGGCTGTGTGTGGAGAGGACTGAGAAGAGCGATGGTGCTGCTATTAGATATTAAGTGAATAAATTAATGAATGTGGAACTTGATTGTATTGCATTCTGTCTCTGCTGGGATGCACTTTGTTCCTTGTGTACACTAAAGATGCTCAGAATCCTTTCAGAGTGAACCTTGCCACTATTTCTCTCACGATATTACTATGAAGAAATAGAAGCTGTCAGTCATTAAAATGGAAAGCATACAGCCATGTGCCTGTCTGAGGATAAAATTGGATTTCTCTGTCTGGCTTTTGCTGATTCCCTTTTATTCCACAAAACAAATTGCTTTTCGGCGGCGTCACTATTAACGGGAAAGCTTCTGCTAGGACAGGTAGCTCTAAAAGCTTATTAAGGGTAATACTTTGTATTCACTGCTGAATTTCAAATCTTCAGAGAATACATTTACAAAATACAAAACTCATTTTTGAAGTTGTGTGCAATTTCATGTTTGTAACGTTTTTTTCACTTTTATTCCACTAGCCTTCTCATTGCGTTCATTGCTAACACATCACATATTTCACAGTTATTGACAGTGCAATATTCTATTTTGGAAGCAATAAACAACCATAGCAAATGGCTGCAATGTTGAGCAAAAGTAGATAAAGTCTTATATTAAAATAATAGTTCACAATTGTATAATCTTATTGAGACTTTTCAGATACTATTTTAATTAAATACTATAATACTACTAAGCATTATAATTTATGAGTAGCATTGTTTGAGAAATTTATTGTCTTAAATAGACTGGGCAATGGAATATTTATTTTGCAATGTTTATAAGTATATATAAATACTTTATTTAAAAGAATTTTAAATACAGAGTATATAATGAAATATTTTACTGCTTACATCTGTGAATGCATCAAAGTATGATTACATGTAAAAACAAATATCAAGTTAAAAGTGAGATGGTCTAAATATGTTAAATGTTTTTAAAATGAATTTTACTAACATTTATAGATAAGTAATAAATTATGTATGGATCTGATAGAACAACTTGTGCAAAAATAGTTTTCTCCTCTGATTTGTAGGTCCTGGGGATTGAACTCATGTCTTTGGGCTACTGCAAAAGTCCATATTTACTTAAATGCTGAAATTTTTCCCAGCCCCAACTAAAAATATTATATTACTTCTTTAAGAATTGTATATAATGTGTGTTGATCACATATACCCAGTTCCCCACTGCTTCCCAGATGTACCTCTCCACCCTATATTTTCGCTGATTTTTTTTTCTTTACATCCATCAAGTTCAATTTTCACTGCCCTTATGTAACTGTTTCTGTGGCCTTCCACTGGAGCATGGGTGATTGGGACTATATTCTTAAGGAAAATCGACTCTAAATCTCCCAGTACCTGTCACTTGCCAATACAATAGCTCTTCTACTAGGCATGAGATTTTGTGCCAATGTCCTCTTCATGATGAGGTTTGTACTGGCTTCAATTTGCACAGAATTTGTGCATGATGTGTCAAATACCGTGAATAATATATAGTGTAACTGTTTTGCTCTTTCTAGAAAAAAAAAGGCTTCTTTGTAGTCAAGTACTTCCTCTAACTCATAATCCTTCACCTCCTTTCTATATCTGTGGGCCCTGAGGGGAGCCATTCACACACACACACACACACACACACACACACACACACACACACACACACAATTTTGGCTGATTAATACACAGTTTCATGTTTCCTACACCATGACCATTTTGTGGGGTTCCATTCTAATTACAATCTACTGAAAGTAGAATCTTCTCAGGTGAGGGTCGAGCCTTCCCTTGTTTTTTCTTTTTAAATAAATAAATTGCATTAACATTTATGTTAAATAGCATAGGTTGTGAGATACACACAGAATTAATAAAATTATTGTTATGGTATACTCTGTTAGCACAGCTATTCGCTGCATCAGTTCTTCATTCCACCCATGGAGTACTACTATGTACACATCGAACCAAAATTACAAGCACTTGAAACTTTTACCAATCATGATTATTAATGCATATATATATATATATATATATACCTGAAACAATTTTACATCTTATTAAATAATTTGATTTAATAACATATTTATTCACTGGATGTATATTCACTGGTCCTTGTGCTTATTAACAAGAGAACTATTTAAATAAGTTGTGACAGTGCTCCCACATACATATATCCATTATATTACTTAACATGTATACACTTTTAACAGATGGGTGCATATGTCTGATCATTGTATTGGGTTTTCCACCAGGGGAGAGTGATCATATATCACAAATGCAAAACCTCTACTCATTAGCCTGTGACTACACAGGGTGTTCTGGATTCTAGTGTAGCCTTGATTCCTTCTCAGATTAAAAACCACGTTGTGGGCTCACATACTTCAGTTAAGGAGAAAATGTACCCAGAAGCAGAAAGACAGAAGCCAACAAAACAAGGTTAGTACATTCAGAGACTTCCCCAGAACTATCAACTTTGATGGATTAGGTCTTTGTTTTAGTTTTGGCAGCTAGTTGCTGTCTACATGCTGAGTTTTACATTGTATATGGTATTTCCATCATGGAGTCAGTTGTGCTGAGGTCTGAGGGTCGAACTATTGCATTCCCCAGTGGTCTTAGAGAATGAGTCAAATCATGGACTCACTCTATAGTGAATTGTAGTTGGCCCTAATGACCATTAATTTTACTGAACTGATACATAATTGGCCACATAGTTGAATATACATAGCCCTGCCATTAATCTAATCAGAAATAGAATTAAATAATCAGCCAGTGCTGACTACAAAGGACCAAGAGAACAGAGACTGTTATCTCATTAATGACCTTTTCTCTCAGTTTTACATCCCCTAATTTTTCATCTGGAACTTCCTTGTTCCTGAGAAGTAAGAGTCCCATTTGTAGGGCATGTATAGAATTGTAAACTCTGTATTCCTATCAAAATATAAACTCCTATATCTTTTCTCCCTCCAATATAACCAAACATTTAAAGTGGGCATCAAGGAGCAAAGGTCAAAATTGGAGTATGGGTGTCTGGTCTATAGACACATTATCTGTCACCTCCTCCCTTGTATCTTGTCTTCTTGAGTTCCCAGGTCCCGGCCTGAAGGTGATGGGGATTGAACCATTACACTATACTCATCGCAGTAGGAGAAAGTTCAAGACTCAGGAGAACATAGAAGGACAGGGAGTGAGTGGAAAGACCTGGGGATCAATGAAACCCTAATTTTAATGGGTTCATGATCAGGAGAAAGTATACTTGGCAATGACATCCATGGATTCTGCTTTCTTAACTTGGATGTGCAGGGTTCATGATGTAATGCCAGCTACCTTACTGCCATAGGAATCTAGAGAATCACCATGTAGGGTTCATTTCAAGTTGGTCCCAGTGCTTTGGTTATCTGCTTGACCCAGTTGTTAACATTAGACCCGAACAAGAAGAAAGTGTCGGATGACTCAGAGGTCTCTCAGTACATAGCTTGTATGAAGGACCGGAGAAGTTATAGTGACTTTAGAAAAGAAAGATTAGAAAATTTTGACAACTACTGGTCTCTGGGCCTAGAAAGTAGTACACAAAGTCTTCCAAATATAATTTCATGGGGAGTAAATCCCTCACTATATGGGGTGCACCGGGCCAAATGCTAAGCAGAGGAAGGAGGTCTATCTACAAAGCACTAGACTCTATTGAGAGTTTTGTTAACGTTTCTTTTAACATTCTGTTGATTCTTTCCACTGGCTCAGAACTCTGAGATCTATATGCACAATGATGCTTTTAATCTATACTGAAAGTGTTAGCTATTATTTGAGAAGTTTTGGCCATGAAAGTTAGGCACTTGTCAGACACCACTGCAGAGAGTTGGGGCGAATCAGAGGACCTCTTCCTGGAGAAACTTTTAAGCTACTATTTGAGAAGTTTCAGTCGAGGTGAGGAACACTTTTACCAAGCCAGAAGCTGTATGTAGAACTAGCTAGCACTTTTAATTTCTGCTGGTAGGCCAGATACTGATGAACTTGAGTTCCTCAGTGTTTGCTAGAGTATTTGCCTCTCATTTGGATTCCTTTGAGAGTAAGGGCTCTCTGTTTTGGATTGACTTGAGCATAAACACAAAAAATGGCATCTAGGACATATTGAGCTAGGCTGTTCATTCTAGGTATAACAAGCTTTGGTCTGAGAAACTCAGAAAGGTTTGTGAACCCGAGATAAGTAGTCTGGTGAAGGTCAATAACCAGTGCCTTGCCAATTGTTTCTGAGAGAAAGATCTTCCCCTTTAATGTCCTCCACAATCCCATTCAAGCTGATTATTTCTTCTCTTTGGAACTTCTATTTCCTCATACTTGTACCCAGGAGTCTGAGGCAACACTGGGACACAGTATGTCATCAGAATATCAATAAGCCTTAGTGGTCATATGATCATTTTTTCAGGAATCCTGGTCAGCATCCTGGTTACTCTTGCCTCAGAGGAGTCTCAGTTCGTATCCTATGGCAGTGGACCTTTCTTTTCTCCATATGAAAGCATGGGTTAGATCAGTTATTTTCTCTGGAACATGATTTTGCATCAGAAAAGAGGGTAGCAGGATATGTAGTGATGGGTTTATCAAACCAGACTCACAAGTCAGCCTAGAGTATGGCCTAGTATTAGTCACACAGTCATTAAAAAAAGAACTAGCATTCTGGTATTCCTTGGAGGAGGATATCATTGGTGTGGGATGTTGCGTTTATAAGATTCAAACCCAGGCTTTATTTGTTTGTTTTCTTTCATTACAACAGTGTCTATCACTGGTCTATCCTATGGCTACAGGGTTCGATCATTTGGACAGGTATGTCACAAGGAATTTCCATGACGCTAAAGTTCGAGTTAAAAACATTTTTGTCTTTTGTTCTATGGAAAAAAGGAAAAAAAATTGAGACATCTGGAAGTTGTAGGGTTGAAGTTAAAGCCAAAGTTATTTTTAAAGCCTCAAATAACTTTTGTTTAGTCTCAGATCACTGTTGAGACTCGGTGCCCACTCCTGTGCTGATATATATGGGCTTTGGTATCTAGAGGCAGCAATGTCTAAGAACTCTTTTTATTTTCCTGTTCGATTTTCAGTGTTCTATTTTCTTTTATTTACACTCCAGGTTCTATTCCCCTCCTGGTCCTGTCTCTTTGTCTTTGGAGGCAGAATCTGAAGGATGGCAGCGATCATAATCTAAGACAGGGTTCTTCTATCTCCTGTCAGTTGGTAGCCGAGATAGGTAGCATATGCTGTACAAAGTTGGATGTTTTAGCTGACAGTCCATATCTCAAGCTTTTTCCTCTCACAGGAGTTCCTCCATGGGCATTTTACAATCTATTATCGTGGGAATTCTCTGAAGGAAGGACAAGACTTCAGGATTTAGTATCTTATCAAACAGGGTTGGAAAAATTTTAAATCTTCATGGCCACCTGATCCTGGTAGTTACCTGCTAAAATCTTCCTCCAGGTCTGTCTATTAAAAAGCATAGATGTATCAACTCAACTCTGCCAACAGAGGCTAAAGAATGTGTCTTTCAGATTCAGTACAGTGTGTACCTATTTCTCTGGAAGAATCACACTCATGAGACTCAGATGGTCCAGGTTTCTTCATAGACAGGCTAGGTATATTCCCGGGTAATTGGCAGGGCAGCATGCAATATGGACAGCAATTTCTCTTTTAATTCCAGGGTCATTGGCTATATTTCAGTCTGGATATGGGTACCCAAACTGATTAGTTGAAGTATTATAGGGATTTAGTGTTTGGACAGTGCTGAGGGGTCAATTTCAGTTCTTCCTCCCAAGAATCTTTGCTGTCAATTTGCAAGATAGTCCAACTGCATTTTCAGATTAGAGACAGAACATTCAACTATTTTCCTCTGACAGGAGGTAAGACACCAATTGCTGGTTATCTATAGTTCAAACTGTTTCTCATCATCAGATGATGAGAAATGATGGTCCCTTCAAGTTTATGCAAAAGGTCTTGTCCTAATTTGTTTTCTGTGGTACCCATCTTTTGAGCTACCTTCCTCAAGTGGGACCTGCATATACTTTCAAATTGTTTAACTTTTTATAACTTTTTTCTAATATCTGGGGGAGATGGAGTGACAAAGCAAATCTTTTGGCAGCTATATTTAATTATTTTAAAAAGAACCATGTGAGAATTGCTTCCAGTTTCCTTGGCCAGTGTTAGGCAGAAGGGAAAATCTGTTCTATTGAGGCTGCTTTGTGTTGCAGTGATCTACCCGACCCAACTTGAAGACAGATTTTTATATTTTTAAGAGAATGGTGGGTTTTGAGTTTTCCAATTATAAGGATCATTGGTTGCAAAGAAGACATAAATCATAGCAGAAGGAGCAGAACTTATTTTTCTTCTCTGGGATTGTTTAGAGCAGGCAGAAGAGGGAGGAAATGCACACTTCAGGGACCTCTTTCCTCCTGTCTGTGTTCACTTAGGTGGACACAGAACCTTAATGAGAGGCTTGGTCCCTCTTCAGCAGACAAGACACAGGGCAGGACCTAAGCACAACCCCCGTGAATAAGCTTCAAGTGCTGAAAAATGTGAGCACTACAGGATTAGAACAGCAGAGCTTTTTTGGGTTTCTCTGGGTAATCTGGCAGAACTACATGGATTTAGGCCCCCAACAAGACGGGGCCTGAGTCTTAAGCCAAATGGGAATCTTGTATCAGAAAAAAGACATCAATCAATAAAAGAAAACAGCACTGACTGAAACATATAGAAAAAATACTCACACACACACACACACACACACACACAGAGAGAGAGAAGAGAGAGAGAGAGAGAGAGAGAGAGAGAGAGAGAGAGAGAGAGAGAGAGGAAAAAACCAGGGGTGGCCATCAAATATATATATACCAGAACAGGTATAATCTGGTGACATTCCACACAGATACAGGATACTGGATCAACAGCTGCATCTGACCTCTCCTAGAGGTGACACACTTGGAAAAATTTCTAATTTCTTACCAAATCTAGTAAGGAGTAAGGATCTTAGAGGATCGTAGAGGAGTAAGATCTCCCTGAAGTGTTAGCCAACAATATGTCAAAGGGAGTCTGGAGGACCTGAAACTCAGGTTTTTCACCTCCTAGGAGCTTCTTTTTTTTATTGGTAAACCTTTATTAACCATATGTTTTCTAGGCAACTAAAGACCACACAGAATGGAAGTCTGCAACTCCACCTTGGGAAGTGGCTTCATCTTGGTGGGGATTCTAGATGACAGTGATTTTCCACAACTGCTCTGTGCTACTATCACAACCTTATACTTCTTTTTTTCTTTATTAACTTGAGTATTTCTTATTTACATTTCGATTGTTATTCCCTTTCCTGGTTTCCGGGCCAACATCCCCCTAAGCCCTCCCCCTTCCCTTCTATATTGGTGTTCCCCTCCCCATCCTGCCCCCATTACGCCCTCCCCCCAAAAATCATGTTCACTGGGAGTTCAGTCTTAGCAGGACCAAGGACTTTCCCTTCCACTGGTGCCTTTACTAAGCTATTCATTGCTACATATGAGGTTGGAGCCCAGGGTCAGTCCATGTATAGTCTTTGGGTAGTGGCTTAGTCCCTGGAAGCTCTGGTTGGTTGGCATTGTTGTTCACATGGGGTCTCGAGCCCCTTCAAGCTCTTCCAGTCCTTTCTCTGATTCCTTCAACAGTGGTCCCTTCTTAACTATCACTGTCTTTCCCCCTCCTAGGGAACCTGAGACTCCTGGTGTCACACAGTCTGGTCACTGAGAATCCCAGTGGAATTTCCGGAATTGTGTGGGGTACCCACTAGACACCAGTTAAGTCAATTGAAAGTCTTGTTTTACTAGTGGTGGCTATACTTTATTTTCGAGATCCCAGTGTAGAACTGAGTTTTCCTCAGGGTAAAATTTTAAGAAAAAAAAAAAGTTCTAGGTTGGCATTCTTCAGGTAACAAGATCAGTTAACAGAAGCAGAACTACAGAAGCCAAAATGAAAGGTTAGCACAGTTCGACTTTCCAGAACTGTGAACTTTGATCGATTAGGTCTAGGTTTAGATTTGGCATGTGGCTCTGTCTATAAGCTGTTTTATAGTCTAAATGGTATTTATATCATGGAGTCAGTTGTGCTAAGTTCTGCGAGCCTACTAATGCCTGGGGTTCTACTATACTCATATATAGAAACATTGCTTTTTTAAACAATATGTGAATGTTATCCTTTTGAATTTTAGTAAGCTGAGGTTATGTTCATAAATTTCATATTGGTTATTAACTTAGACTCATTTACATTCAACTGCTCATATCATGTGCTCATATTCTACTTTACCACAACAGCTTTCTCATTTTCAGATACTATCATTATCCCTGAGACAAAATAATATAGCTTTTCTCTCATATGCAGAATACAGATGCTGTTATATAGGAAGATACAGTTATATGAAGCTTATTATTTTGTTTGCTAACTAGGAAGAAAGTTCGTTGACAGGGACAGGGACTTTGCTCTGTGGACATAGAGTGTGACTCAAATGAGGAAGAAACTCGTGGGCGTTGACCTAGCAGAGCCACCATGCTGAGTATTGATATCGAATTTAACCTCCAAAAACATTAATGATGCATTTCCCAGAGGCTATGATCATTATTACAGTAAGTGAGCCAACCTGAGAAAAGTGATCCGGATGGGACTTAACATGGTGTGGGCAGCTCATGTATTTTTCAGGTACTTCATTTCTCACAAGGAAGTTAAATGTGAGCTGTAATATAAGTATAGCTGAAAGGGGTTAAGTATGGAGGGCACTGTACTTCTGAACATCACTGTCTGCCCTCCTGTGATCCATAAAGAACTCAAGTAAGGCTGAATATGTTTTCATCCTGAAGAGAAATTATATCCAATGAAAGGTGACTAGTTCATGATGAAAAAATAAAATAGTTCTAAGCCTGGTGGCTTAGTCCTACAGATTCAGGAAAATTAGACATATGGATCACTGGTTCAAGGCCTTGCTGGGCTGCAAAGTCAAGTTCACCGTCAACCTTGATAAATTAGTGAGACTCTCTCTAAAAAATAAAAAGACTTGGAATCATGCTAAATGATCAAACAATTGTCTGCATTCATGGAGGTCTAATCCAACACACACACACACACATACACACACACACACACACACACACACACACGCATGCGTGCGCACACACACACACACATACACCTCATATATACACACACACACCTCATATATGCACACACAATTAATGAACAAATAAATGTATAATTTACAAGGGATTAAATGTCTAAAAGGAAAGAATGAACTTACATAGAAATTGAATCAAAAACACTATTTACTTTATCCACATTATTGAGACTCATCTTCCTAGTCATCATCTTGCCTAAAATTGTTTATCTTCTCTCTTCCCTGAACACCACAGACTGAATGAACTAAGGTGCTCCTTCGTAGTTGTCACTTAACTCACATCACTAAAATGTAGCTTCCAGTTCTTATGACAAAGGTTATCCATATGCACTCCATCTGTCTCCTTCAAATCTTTTATAGTAAACATATTAAACAGTTTATGTGTATCTTTATATGCTTTTCCTTAGGTTTAATACAGAGTTAAGGGAATAAGGCACGCATGAAAGCATGAGAAATTCATTGCAACCAAATATGCAGTGCTAAACATCAAAAAACAAAATCACTACTTGCCTCCAGGAAAGTCTCGCAACAGCTTCCAGTTAAACAACGAGATCTTCTCCTACCTAATTAGAGATAAATATTTCCCCTGTGTTCATAGAACTGTAGCACCTGAGGAACAGTAACATATTAATTGAATACCGTATTACAAAAAAAATACCCCTCATGTAGTCTACTACATAATGGAGATGATGTTTCCCAAGAAAGCTTTTCTGATAGGAAGAATTCTAATTATCTGAGAAACATTCCTGTTAATAGGATGACTTTCATAATTTTATCTGAGCTTAACCTCCATTATTTAAAAAACCAATTTGAGATATATACATGCATGTAAGAGGCAAGCCTTTGGATATCTGTCGAAAGCTTTGTGTTAGGACCGAAGTCTTCAAAGGTGGCAGTGCCTCCATCTGTTGACGGAGAACTAGGGTTTTTGGCAAAGTCTCAAAGCGAAGTCATTGAGCCTCTAAAGAGCACGGATATTTTTTGCCTTTTAGCTAATAAAGAGTATAAAAGACCTGTTCCGAAGATTTACAAAGTTCATCACAGCTTTCAAGAATGCATCTGCTTTATTTTGTTGTAGCAGGATTTCACAACAGTCCAAAGGCTGGAGACACAGCTGGTATGCAGATGTTCCGTGTGCTCTTGTGTTGCAGCAAATATTTATTACACCAGAGTTTATTAAATTCTACCTTCACTCTATTTCTATTCACTATGGAAATGAATGGGTATTATGAGCTCTGTTTGATATTTGCACAGGTACATTGTAAGAAAGAGTAAAGTGGAATGTGTTAAAAAACAGTTATAATTTCAGGGGGCAAAAGAAAGGTTAAGATAAAATTTTGAAAGAACATTCAATTTGTGATGAAATAATTATTAATGTTCAGCATTCCTTAATCTGTCGGTCTCTTCATAATCATTTTTATTGTAAGCTAAAAACTACTAATGTAAAAATGGTTTCAGCAATTAAGCTGTTGTATCAATTAACTAGAAGGTTAGTGGTAGACTATTTCAAAGTCCAGGTCCATACTGGAGACATGAAGGACACAGTTTTCTTACCAGCTCCCTTTGCCTTAGTCAGATTTCAAGTAGTGTTCCCTTTATATATCTGAAGACTTAGAATTTATAACCACGTAACGATGGACAAGTGAGTAGGAATAATGAGTTAAATCATAAAGAAAGGTTATTTTTAACCTTTCCATAAAGACATGTATGTTCTTATAAAAGTATATGGCTAATATTCCATCAACAATCAAGGATCAAGTAAAGGTTCAACACCCTCAAGAATCAAATTAAGTGTAATAGGGACTAGTGTTCATAGCTATATTACAATAACATGTTTCAATGACAATTGTAATATTCATTGATTGTACAAACTATGGAGATTTTTTCCATTCCCATCTTTGCATTCATTGTGCAGTAACTGCATCTACCTCTCCTCCTTCTCCTCTCACTTTCCCAAATCCCTGTTACTCAGAGTTCTCTCTTGGGCAGAGTCCCTCTTAATCTAGCTTTCTTTCTTTCCCATCTCTGTATCTTTGCTAGTGATTACCATTTACTCTCATAATTGAGTAGGTCAATTTATTTATTTCCTTGTATGTATATTAGACACATATTTCTGTGTCTAACTTATATTGGTCAACATAATATTGTCTACTCTTTCAAAGTACTTTAAATAAGAGCATTTGATTGTTTCTATTGATGGTTGAGTAGCATTCTATTACATATATATATTTATGTAATATATATATATTATACATACATATATACATTCAGTACAGTACAGCTTTTGTATTTCTTCATCACCTGAAGTACAAGTGGGTTGACTCCATATTTTGACTATTATGAATAGCTCTACTACAACCATGGATACATGGATATATTTTTAAAATAATTTATATATTTTGGGTACCGATTAAGGAATGGATTTCATGGGTTATATACACTAGCTGGGTTTTTGTTTGTTTGATTTTGAGCAGAGTACATGGTATGTGTCACAATAATAGCCCTACTACCATCTATCCCTTCCATCATTCAGTGTAGTTTAAAGTCTATTCTTGTATTTTAAGTTCATTTTAGAAAGAAATATTATACACAATTTACATTTTTTCATGAACACAGAAATTGTATTTACCATATACAATAAAATATTTTATTTTAAGTCTATATTGTCCTAACCAAATTGATTTATTTTGTGACTCACTATCATCTCATATATTTGTTTTGTTTTGTTTCATTGGATATTTTTATTTACATTTCAAATATTATCCCCTTTCCTGGTTTCCCATCCATATGTCCCCTAATACATTCCCCTTCCCCTTCTTCTATGAGGATGTTCCCCCACCCATTCACCCACCCCTTCCTGCCTCCCAGCCTTGACATTCTACTACACTGGGGGGGTTCAGCCTTGGGAGAACCAAGGACTTCCCTTCCTATTGGTGCCCAACCAGGTCATCCTCAGCTACATAGCCATGGGTCTGTCCATGTGTACTTTTTGGATTGTGGTTCAATACCTGGGAGCCCTGATTGGTTAGTATTGTTGTTTCTATGGGGTTGCAACCCCCTTCGGCTCCTTCAATCCTTTCTCTAACTCCTCCAATGAGGACCCCATTCTCAGTTCAATGGTTGGCTTTGAGCATTCATCTCTGTATTTATCATGTCTGGTAGATCCTCTCAGGAGACAGCTATGTCAGGCTTCTGTCAGTGTGCACTTCTTGGCATCAGCAATATTGTCTGGATTTGGTGGATCTCTGGACTCAAAGGGGAGGGATCTTAGATGAAATGTTCTACAATGGGGAGAGGGAACAGGTGAATTCACTTCCAGTAGAAAGACAGGGCATCAGGTGGAGAAATGGGGGTTGCCATCCCAGAGTCAAAAACTCTGACCCAGAATTTTTTCTATCTAAAAGAATGGCAGGGACAGAAATGAAGAAGAGACTGGGGAAAAGGAAGTCCAGTGACAGGCCCAAACTGGTATCTAGCTCCACGGGAGGTCTCAAGGCCTGACACCATTGCTGAGGCTATGGGGCTCTCACAAAAAGTGACCTATCATGACTGCCCTCTGAAAGAGGCAACAAGCAGCTGAAATGCAGATACTTAAACCCAATCAATAGTCAGAAGGTGTGGACCTTGTGGTTGAATTAGACAAAGGCTGGAAGAAACTGAGGAATAGGGCGACCCCATAGGAAGACCAGTAGTCTCAACTAACTTGGACCCCCAAGAACTCTCACACACTGAGCCACCAACCAGGCAACAAACACCAGCTGTATGAGGCCCGGACAAACATACAGCAGAGGACTGACTGGTCTGGCCTCAGTGAGAGAAGATGTGCCTAACCCTTGAGTGACTTGAGGCCCCAAGGAGTAGGGAAGTTAGTCGGGGTGTGAGAGTGTGTGGGGACATCCTCTTAGAGACTAGGGGAAGGGGATGGGTGGAGGTATGAGATGAGGAACAGTCAGAGGGTGGACCAAGAGGGGAATGGATACAGGACTATTAAAAATGATTAAAGAATTAGGAAAAAAGAAGAGAAAAAATGTTCTGTGAAAAAACAGAAAGTGGTGTCTAATGAAGTTGCAGACAACATGAAATATTCGACAGAGTAGCATATGCTCAACTCTCACAAGGAAAGGAAAGCAAAGCTACCTGAGTGGTAGAGAAAGGAATGAGGCACTTTTACAGGGAAATGTTTTACAGATCTGGGATTAGAGAAAACAAACTGGAGACAGGCGAACACAAAACGAGCCAGAGAATGAGAGGGAGCCATAAGATTAGAACAGATGGTCACCAGAGTTAGTTTGAAACCAACCAGAGACAATAGCTGGTGTTCAAGAGCGAAGCCAGATTGAGTTACTCAGCTCCCAGAGGAGATTCAGCCAAAACAGCTGAGTTGAATCAGCCAGCCAGAGTTCAGAAGAAACAGGAAATAGTGAGTTTATTCAGCAGTAAGTCTCAGAGGCTGAAAACATTCTAGGCCTAGATTCGATTCTATGGAGGCTTCGAGGATTAGGCCTAGGTTAGCAGACACAGGCAGTAAGCCTCAGAGATGACGATTACATCAAGCAAATAAAAGTTACCTTTACAATTATTAAACTAAAATAAATGTCATTATGCAGGGTAAGTAGTATGTTTAGTTGAGGCAAAAACAATTAGTGAAAGCAAAGGAAAATACTTTGATGTAAGAAAATTAAAACACTAGACGAATGCTGGTTTGGGGGGAGATTTTTGTTTGATTTTTCTTTTAATTTAGGTTGGCCTTCTAAACAATTTTCAACTCTAAAGTAATAAGTTATTTTTTATTATTGTCATATATTTGTGTAGGTCTCAGGGTAGGCGTGTCACTGGGGACATATGCAAGGCATCGTTGAAGAGTGGATAACTCTTCACTATATATTATGGAAATAAAACTCAAGTCATCAGGTTAGTGTGGTAATCACTACTGCTCACTGACACATGTCACCAGATGAAGTACAAATTTCCAACTTTACAAAAGTAGAACTTTTCCTCTATTTAGAAACAATTGCTTCAATAAATAAGCAACTAAAAATTTCAGTGGAAGCAAACTGAAGACATAGAAATATGACTAATGTGTTTCATAGTTTTACATGCGTATTTTCAAATGAATGAAATTATCGATTGTGATTGTAGTCTTTTCCCTGTCAAATGGACAGATCTTCAGAAGCGCTGTGCTCCAAAACTCTGCAATATAGAAAACCAAAATGGAAAATAATTACTTGGTCCCGACTGTCAGCTTCAATAATGACTAAAACTGCAAGCAGATTACAGTTAGCTAGTGTTAAGGAGTAACATTTTCCCTAAAGACCAAATGATTGCCCCACAGATCACCCATTGAACTTCCTTTCATTTTGTTTTAATACCACGTTTCTCAATGCAGGTGAGTAAATATTGGTACATTCTTTGGAACAACAGGGCAAGCAAATGAGCACATGATGTAATAAACAAACAAATACAGCCAAATCCATTTCTAATTAAACAAAGAATTAGTTCTGGGAAAGGCCTTCTTCCTTATAGAGTTCATGAGTTACTGAGTCCCCTGAGCTATCTCAAGTAAAGTCCTGATGTGATGACAATTACGATTGTGTAAATATGTAAATATGTGATTTTTATGTTCTTAATTTTACCTGTCAATATAACTCACAAGAATGGCTTTTTAAAAGTGCATCACCAAGCTTCAATTAAAAAGAATAATTAATATTTATGGTAGGTTTCTACTTATGCTATGTATTATTTAAAAACACCCCACATTCCTGAAGAATGTTCTTAGTAGTTATTTTGGGGAAATTTTTTATACCTGTTTTACTGTTTCATTGTTAGTTTGTTTCTTTGAGTATTCATTTCTACTTCAGAGCGAAAAAGAAGACTTGTACTTTCTATACACAAAACAATATTTTTTTCATTTAACAGCCATGAAAAAAACCATATTTTAAAATTCATTTTTGACAGTAAGGGGCATACCTTCTTTTTTTGGGTTTAAACATTTTTTGCAAGCTTGAAATTATTTCTAAAACATACCAAAGTGTTTTCCTATGCATCAATGTGAATATCTCGGCATATTCTTCCTAAAGAGAAAAAATAATGTTTTATCCATCTGTTTATTAGGGTTGCAATAACTAGACAGCACTCCAGCTTGCCAATGCTGTCATGGCACATTTAAGCAGTGACAGTGGCATGAAGAATGACTGTGAGTAAGGTGATCCTATAATTATGTTTCAAACTAGAAGCCTTTCAGGCTAAAAGGCCTACTAGTAACAATTATGGAATGGCCACGGGTGTAAACCAGTCTCAGGCAGAAGGTGCCCTGAAGTCATTTACTGTAAGTGCAGAAATAACTCTCCGGCCCCTTTGCCATGGAAGCCTTTCTTTATTAGAAAAGAAAGTTCTTCATTAGCATTCTGGCATCAGGCCCTACTTATTATACGTTTGTCCTTTGCATGCATCATTTCATTTTTGTTGTGCAAAGCATATGAGGTAAACATTTCATTTTGATGACGCTCCAACTCTTCATTAACATGCTCTTGTGTCTCACGCCCCTTTGAACTATATTATTCTTCCCTAAGTAGGCCACTGGAACAAAAGAAGAAATGAAAAGCAGTTACAAATCTTCCTTTCATGGGATATTTCTACCGTGCTTGCTTCAACATCTGTGGAAACACTTACAAGCAAAGCTATCGGCCTTTGTTCATGCAAAGATGGTAAGGCAAGAAGACAGTTTAGAAGAGGTGAGCAAAACTCACCCATCCTTCCAATAAATTCATTCTCATATACTATTATTTGTGAGACACTGCAGTACATGGTGTAAAGAAAAAAGGCAAAATTTTGGCTTTAAGTAAGGACACACATCATTGAGATGGTGTAGGCAAAAGGAACATCATTGTGGGGTATTATTATATTAGGAGACTGGTTTCATTGCTCCCATGGATGGGCAGTGAGCCATGATGGTTTCAAGGTGGGGTTTATAAATTGAAGAAAGGAAAAAAATATCACTTTAACATTATTTACTTATTTTTACCTTTGTGTGTATGAAGATTTTGCCTGGCATGCATGATGCAAGTCCAGAGAAGAAGAGAACTTCATATGAGTTCTTCTTCAACAGAGGAATGGATACAGTAACACAATGGATACAGTAACACAATGGTATATTTACACAATGGAGTACTACTAGGCTATTAAAAATAGTGACCACATGAAATTCTTAGGCAAATGGATGGAAGTAGAAAATATTATCCTGAGGGAGGCAACCCAGTCACAAAAGAACACACATGGTATGCACTCACTGATAAGTGGATATTAGCCCAAAGGCTTGGAATAGCTAAAAACAAAAATTCACAGATTCTAAGAAGCTCAAGAAGAAGGAAGACCAAAATGTGGATGCTTCATTCCTTCTTAGAAGGGAGAACAAAATACTCACAGGAGGAAATACAGGAACAAAATGTGGAGCAGGGAATGAAGAAGAGGTCATCCAGAGACTGCTCCACCTGGGGATCCATCCCATATGAAGCCCCTGAACCCAGTCACTTTTGCTGATGCCAGTAAGTGCTTGCTGACAGGAGGCAAGTATGGATGTCTCCTGAGAGGCTCCACAAGAGCCCTACTGATACAGATGAGAATGCTTGCAGCTAACCATTGGACTGAACAAGGGGACCCCAATGGAGGAGTTAGAGGAAAGACTGATGGAGCTGAAGGGGTTTGCAACCCCATAGAAAGAACAACAGTGTTGACCAACTAGACCATACCAGAGCTCCCAGGGGCTAAACCACCAACCAAAGAGTACACATGGGGGGAACCATGGCTCCAGCTGCATATGTAGCAGAGGATGGCATTGTCCAGCATCAATAGAAGGAAAAGCCCTTGGTCCTGTGAAGGCTCGTTTCCCCAATGTAAGGGAATGCTAGGGCATTGAGTTGCAAGTGGGTGTGTGGGAGTGGGAGCATCCCCATAGAAGCAGGGGAAGGGGGAAAGGGGGGAGAGGGAGAGGGGGGAAAGGGGATAACATTTGAAATGAAAATACATAAAATATCCAAGAAAAATAAAATAAAATAAAATTGTAAAGAGGAAAAAAAAACCTCTCATCATCTTTCTTCAAAAAAAAAATGAAAAAGAAAAGAAAAAGCTGACTGAGCCCTTCTGAAAGAGTATAATCTAAACTGAGTCATCTATCTTACTACAAGTGATGCTCATTTCAACATAAGCAGCAAGTTGTTTTCAGTAGAGAGAGAATAAGTATAAGCTTGTATGGGTGTGGGAGGGAACACATCCATGCATTCGAACACACATGGGGTTTGAGGTCAGAGAGAAAGAGAGACAGAGAAACAGACAGGCAGACAGACAGCTTGTTAAATTTAAAATAATCACTTGCTTTAGAATACAGAAACCAATTCACATATTATATTTATTTACTAAATTTTAGACTTATAAAAAACGTGTTTTATCAGACTAGAGAAAGCTTAGAAATAAAACTGTAAAGGGTAAGTCTTATGCCAGCATACATTTATTTCTGAAGTAATGAAGGCCATTTTGGAAGCACTATCTTTGTTGAATATGTTTCTCAAAAAAATGGTTTATTTTGAATTCCTGAAACAATAAGAGGGATTATGAGCAGCGGGTGAGACAAAAATGGCTGAATGTATATGTTATCCTTCATAAACTTCATTTAGAAGCTGAGTAGAAGGAAAGAAAGAGATCTGGTTTCAGATACACTCCTTAGAATTAGAAAACAAAACAAACAGCTCAACACTGCTTTCTTGAATTTGACATTTCTCATTAGAGCTATAAGGTTTAACCTTGTGGGAATGAAGAACCAAATGTAAAGTTTTTGAATTGAATGTATGATTGTTTCTCTAGCCTTAATAGACATTTTTATTGTTAGCCTTAAAATTTTTTTAGTTGTTAGTATACTGGGAAAAGTATCTAGTTAAATAATTGCTTATCCATTAATTTTTTATGATTTATTTGTTCTGTGTTTAAATGTTTTGCCTGCCTACATGTATGTATTACACATGTGTGCCTGATGTCCTTGTAGGACATAAGAATTTCTGACTTCCCTGGAACTGTAGTTACAGAAGGTTGTGAGGAACTGTGTGTGTTTGGGAAATCCAATGTAGGCTATCTGGAAGACAAAAAAATTGTTCATCCTTTCAGCCCCAGATGATATTTATTTAACTTCAAAACTCCCATGGATATGTTTTACCTATTGGTTTCAAAGTCAAGTTAAGTTTTATTTCTTTACATTATTTGACTCCCGCATCAAGAAGAATTGTCTTTTCTTTACCAGTAATGTTTTGATATTTGGGGAATTTTGATTGAGTAGAGAGAAACATGATTGTTGATTCAGGAAAGATATATAAATGAGGGAGAGGGGGGAGGAAGGGAGAGAGAGAGAGAAAGAGAGAGAGAGAGAGAGAAAGCAATAAAATGTATCTATCAATTTCTAAAGATACACTACCATGTAAATAAAAAATTATGAATCCAGGAACTTGTATCAGAAACTGAGCCATTGGAAGTCAAATGCATAAAACAATCAATTTTGTTCACATGACCTCTCATTGTTCTATTTCCCTGTTGATTAGGTAATTAGTAAATTAATGCTGTAGTACAAGCTCTAGTAACACTGACCCCTGAATATTGTAGAAAGGTTTTTAATAAAATTTCTCTTTCTTTTTCTTTCTTTCTTTCTTTCTTTCTTTCTTTCTTTCTTTCTTTCTTTCTTTCTTTCTTTCTTTCTTTCGTGCATTGACTGGACGCCTGCAACTCAGATCTTCTACCAGAATAATAAGTGCTCATAACCACTGAGCCAACTTGCAGGCTCTAAGTTCTCTACAAACTATGTAGATTTTCTTGTCTTTAAAATATTTTTAAAAAAATAGTAAAACCTATTTGTTATTCTTCCAGAGTGTAGCCAACATATTTTAAATACTGAATAGTTAACATTTTCAAAATTATGTACTCAACATTTTCAGTCATAATGTATCAATAATATTATGATTGTTAGAAATTTCTAACAAAATAAATTATTAAAATGTTTCAATTGACATTTGTGGGAAGCATATGATCATGAATTTGAGGATCATTTCTAAGTTTTCAGATACTATACATATTTTAGGAGTTTTTTTACATACAGTAATAGAATAAAACTGTGAAATATATTTGTCACACTATGTGTTTAGTTCATTCTTGGCCTTGATTTTTAAATGTTTATGATGTATACTTCTGTAGTGTTGCTTTTTGTCTTATTAAAGAAATGCTACAACTCAACACAAATTATAGCTGTTTATATTCATTAGCTGAACATATTCTATATTCATAAATAGTTAAAGAAAATGAAACTTCACTTTCTTTTTTAAATACACATTTACCAAGACTGAATATAAAGTCAAATTAGTTATTTGTTTTTACAAGAGTAACTGTATAAGTCAAAAGAAAATGCTATGTATAGTGTGTGAGTCACTATTATATCTATTGTTTTTATATTTATTTAAACTTGAATTTAAATTCTTCATAACAAAAGCAATTAATTAATAAATGAGATGACTTAAATTCACTTTCTATATTTCTAACCTGTATGAGACACAGTTACTCAGTGACATATTTTTTTTCTGAAAAAATGACATATCTTCACTACTTATTCTGTCTTAAGAAGCATCTAGGTATGAACTGATATATGTATTTGTTGATAATTTTCCCATAACCCTATTCTGTTCCAAAATAAATACTTTTTCACTTCTTTTAACCTCTTGATTTTCATCTAAAGTATATAGAAAAGATATACAAATAAAGAAGAGTATTTCCTCATACAGATTATGAAATGTTTTTATATTTGCCCTGTTCACTTTCCATTTCATCTACTTTTTTTGCTTTATATCTTTTCTGTCTATACACGTATTCATATAAGCATAGGATTTTTCTGAGTCATTTGAGAATAATTTGCATTGTACATCACTCACCATCCAGAAATCCTCACTCTGTTTCAAAAGAACAAGTACTTTCTCACACATAATCTATGGTGGTTAATTTTACATTTCAACCTCATTGAGTCACAAATTGACCAGAAATTTGGCCCTGTATTGTTCTGGGTACATATGTGAGAATGTGTCTTGATGAGATTAACTTTTGAATTGATAACCGAGTGAAATAAATCACCCTCCCTAATGCTGATGGACCAAATCCAATCTCTTGAAGACCTGAATAGAAGGAAAAGGTTGAGTAAGGAAATGTCTGTTCCAGTCCTTCAGAGTTGGAGAGAAATTTTGGCTCTGTTGCAGATTCAACTCTTGACAGTTTTCATACTAGAATTACACATTCGCTCTCCAGGGTCTCAAGCTTGCCAACTGCAAATCTCGAGCCATCTCAGCATTCATAATCATGTCAATTTCTTTATAAAAATATAAATATATAAATGTATGCATCCTACTGGTTCTATTTCTCCAGAGGACTTGATTTCTTAAAAATCCACATTGCCTGATCAGGAAAAACAAATTTCAGCGAAAATTAGTTTCACTGTACTCATCTGTAACTTAAAAATAGCAATACACATACACCAAGGTATGCTTCTGTAACTCTTGTATGACTGAATTGCCATGAGATGTGGAACTTCTTAAATAAACCCTATTCTTATCAATACCCCTGGAACTATAAAATGTTACTTCAGCCTTCCCAAGGGCAACCCGCACTTGTGAAGTACCTCTATTGCTCTCATTTGGCTGCTTTTATCTTCTCAAAATAACACTTTTACTTGCATGCATGCTGTACCCATCCCTAAATAATTTTATCATAGTTCCATAACTGGACCAAAAGCCATCTAACCTCATCAATGAAACTTGCTACATTTCTTTAAAAAAAAAAAGTAACAACTTGCATTTATGCATCACTCATTCCTTTTTGTACTGTGATATAGGACTAAACATCCATCTGGTTCAAGGTGCAGGGGAACCTCATTATGTGTGATCAGATACTGAGAAGTTAGACAAGTAAAGGATGAAGATGGTGATCCTTTCAATAAGAAGGATTGCTCTATCTCCGGGCTGTAGACATTTCTGAGAACAACCGTATATAACTCAACTGAAAACCAGTGAGAGCACTATTTCAATTTAGGAAATTCTGCAAATATTGAGGGTTTAAGGTATTAATAATTAGCTACTCCAAGATGGCCATTTTTATAATATTAATCCTGCCAATCCATGAGCATGGGAGATCTTTCCATCTCCTGAGTTTTTTTCAATTTCTTTCTTCAGAGACTTGAAGTTCTTGTCATACAGATCTTTCACTTAGAGTCACACTGAGGTATTTTATATTATTTGCTACTATTGTAAAGGGTGTTGTTTCCCTAATTTCTTTCTCAGCCTGTTGCTTGCAGCCAACCATTGAACTGAGAACAGGGTCCCTGTTGGAGGAGTTAGACAAAGGATTGAAGGAGCTGAAGTGGCTTGCAACTCCATAACAACAATACCAACCAACTAGAGCTCCCAGGGACTAAACCACCATCCAAAGACTACACATGGACTGACCCATGGCTCCAGGTGCCTATGTAGAACAGGATGGCCTTGTTGGCACCAGTGAAGGAGAAGCCCTTGGTCCTGCCAAGGTTGGACCACCACCACCCACCTCCCCCAGTGTAGGGGAATGACAGGGCAGGAAAGTGGGAAGGGGTGGGTAGATGGGTGGAGGAACACCCTCATAGAAGAAGGGGGAGGAGAGATGGGATACGGTGTGCATAGAAAAGAAACCAGGAAAAAGGGTAACATTTGAAGTAGAAATTTTAAAAATCTAATAAAAAATGTAAAAGGAGAAAAAAAGAAAAAGAGTGAAGAAGACAAATTGGAAGATTGAGTCAGAGGGAGGAAAGTGAAAACCATGTGGTTTTCTTTTCTTTTCTTTTCCTTTCATGGCTTTGTTTTTATTAATTGTTGCTAATACATACACATACACAGATATTCATACTCATGTATACATATATATGCATATATATATATATATATATATACACAGACACATTTGCACATATACTCTCTAAATACATAAATAGTACCCTTTCAGTATGTATAATGTCACTTATATGCACATTTTAGGCAGATTATTTGAATCTTTATATTAATATCATGAGCATAGTTTGTAAAATATTTCTGGCAAGTGTTAAATGATTAAAGAAATACTGTAAACATTTAAGATGTTAGGGAGGACACAGAAAGAGTTGCTAAATGCAAGTGTGGAAACATTAGTAATCAGAGAGAAATAAAAAAATACTAAAGGATATTGAATGCTTATTTTGTGCTGCTGGTATTTAGATATTTTACATAATATACATATATATGTGCATTATGCTCTATATTGGATAACATAGAAAATGTAATGTTTCTGTCTCACGGGAATAGCTCAGCTGCCAAAATTGACCATCTGAATCGGATCCCCAGGAAACACATAGTTGTAGAAGAGATCCAGCCAATTCCTCTGTGACACAATCTCTCTCTCTATCTCTCTATATCTGTCTTTCTTCCTCTCTCTATCTCACAAACATAATCAGCATAAATATATATTATCTTTTTACCACATAATATCAATAAAATATTTGAAGTTAAGACAAGTAAAAGAAAATTTGAAGGATATAATGATAAATATTGGAAAATAGAGATCAAAAGTAGGTTTACTGATTAAAGAGAGGTTTGAAGAATACATTTACAAAATTATAGAGAGAATATGTGAACCATCAGAAATATTAGATGACTTTAATGGAATAGATATTAGTCTCAAACTGGAAAAATTAGCCTAAATATAGCATATAAGACAAACTTGGTAAAACAATGTGTTGAACTTGATTTATCTTTAACACTACAACAACATATTTTGTATCCTTCTATTTTTCAATATGATGATGGAAATATGGTTTTAAAATATTGTTCCTACACTTTGGCCTTAACTATTCACTTTATAAACTTTAGGATGAGACATAGCCCTATCCAGGGTTTACATATCAGTGCTATATGTTATGTGACAGAATTTGAATCTCTTATAGAAAACCAGAATAATAGCCAGAAGATGGTAAGAACCCAGATGCCCTCAACAGAGGAATGGATACAGAAAATGTGGTACATCTACACAATGGAATATTATTCAGCTATCAAAAACAATGATTTTATGAAATTCTTAGGCAAATGGATGTAACCTGAAAATATCATCGTGAATGAGGTAACCCAATCACAGAAAAATGTACATGGTATGCACTATTGATAAGTGGCTATTAGCCCAAATGCTTGAATTACCCTAGATGCCTAGAACACATGAAACTCAAGAAGGATAACCAAAATGTGAATGCTTCACTCCTTCTTTAAAAGGGGAACAAGAATACCCTTGGCAGGGAATAGAGAGGCAAAGTTTAGAACAGAGGCTGAAGGATCGCCCATTCAGAGTTTGCCCCACATGAGGCCCATATATATACAGCCACCAAACTAGATAAGATGGATGAAGCAGAGAAGTGCAGGCTGACAGGAACCAGATGTAGATTTCTCCTGTGAGACACAGCCAGATTACAGCAAATACATAGGGGAATGCCAGCAGCAAAACACTGAACTGAGAACGGGACCCCTGTTGAAGAATTCAGAGAAAGGACTGAAAGAGCTTGAAGGGGCTTGAGACCCCATTTGAACAACAATGGCAACCAACCAGAGTCCAGGGACTAAGCCACTACCTAAAGACTATACATGGACTGACCCTGGACTCTGACCTCATAGGTAGCAATGAATAGCCTAGTAAGAGCACCAGTGGAAGGGGAAGCTTTGGGTCCTGCCACAGCTGAACCCCCAGTGAACGTGATTGTTGGGGGGAGGGCGGTAATGGGAGGAGGATGGGGAGGGGAACACCCATATAGAAGGGGAGGGGGAGAGGGGAGGCTTTAGGGGTTGTTGGCCTAGAAACCCGAAAAGGGAATAACAATTGAAATGTAAATAAGAAATACCCAATTTAATAAAGATCGAGGAAAAAAATATACGATAAAATTTAAAAAAAAATCAATAAACTTTTTCTTGTCAATTTCAACCTTCAGGAAATCCATAGTTTTTTTTTTCTTGCCTTAACAGTATACTAATTTGAAACCAATCAAAATCAGAAGATATATGCATACAGTATATTGTGTTTTCTAATTAAACCTTTTTTTGACTAGATTGACAAATAGTTCCACATAAAATAAACCATTAAAAAACACTTTACTTACATTAAAAAAATCTATTATTTTCTTGACTTCTTCAAATAAATGTTGATTTGCTGTATACACATATGTAATTGTATTAGATAGTCATAGTGTATAATAACTGGAAATTTTTTATTTTTATTTTATTTTAAAAATTATAAGTAAAATTTTACTATTCAATGACAGTCTTTGACTAATTAAAAAGTAATTAACTACTCCAGTGTTCTGCTAGTTGAGATGTGATAGTTATTTCAAGTCTGCCTAGGGCTATATACTTCAGTTAAAAATATAAAGGAGAAAATAAAGAGAAATCACAGAGGTATAAAGATAGACAAATAGATAGATACATAGATAGATATGTAGATACATAGATAGGTACATAGACAGATACATAGATAGATACATAGATACATAGATAGATACATAGTTACACGGATACATAGATAGATACATAGATACATAGATAGAGTAATAATAGAGAAGACAAAATTGAATTGAGTGGATATGAGAAGAAAATGTAAATGAAAGGGTATTGGAAGTGGTGGCTCACTCTATAGTCATTTTTAAAATGTTTGTGTATGCCTACGACTTAAAAAATTCTTTCTAAAATGCATACCTATACACGCACATACACATGTCCATGCATATGGAAACATATTTAAATGGAGTTATCCAGATTATGAAAATACAACAGGGAACCAAACAACACATGCTAATCCCGGCTCAAGACACTGGTTATATCTATTTTATAATGGTGAGCCAAAAGGGATATACAGGCCTCTATATTTTGCAGAATATTTCTGTTTTACTTGTTTACCATCTAGAATTTGGCAGTATGGCCCTACTTGAAATAGAAACTGAAGAAATAAGTCATAAAATCTAGTAGACATCAAACAAGTAGTGATCTGGAGATGTTTAACATCAGTAGCTAACTTTCATGGTACAGGAAGGTGCTATGCAGAGAAAAAAGTAATCCTCAGTCTTACGTGTCTGTGAATCCTGAGAGCTACAATAATGATGAGACTGACAAGACATATCCAAAAATGCAATAGTGGTACAAATGTCATAAAAGTAGCAATGACTTTCACTTAAATTTAAGGCACATGCTATGGGATATAACCCATACATGGAACCATTAACAGGACTAAGGATATGTGATTATTAGACGTGTACATAGACAGTAAGAAAGAACCTATCACTATTATTCTGATAGAGGGACACTCTATCACTCTAGTCACTTATTTATAAAACTTATCTATCTTATCTATAAAACTTTATCTTTCAACTCTCAGAGGAACTTCTTTTGATCAATGACAGTTACCACAGCGATTCAGAAGTGGTCCAAAGGCATGGAATGATAGACTTCAGATCATGCAGCCATAAATGTGTAATCTGTATCACATCCATCATCTTAACCTCAAGAATTTTTAATTAGGGAACAGAAAGAATATAAGTACAGTAGGTGGTAGATAAGGTCAATAAAACTGTATTTTCTGGATACAATGGATCAGTGCTTGTGACAACATTCACAAGACCTGTACAAACTCAAGCCACACAAAGTAACATCATTTAGAAAGAAAGGTAGGAAAAAGCGTCCCTCTTGTCTGAAGAGTTAGTGACAGATTGTAGCTGAGAGAAGAGCCAACAGCACCAGCAGCTATCAACAACCAACCAACAGCCCATCAAAAACAATCGCCTACCTTTCTGAGACCTTGAATTTTTACATGTGTGAAAAGTCCCTAGAATTCCAAACATCACACAAATGCAGAAACTATCTGCAGCTAAGGAAATTCAAACTCTTAATAGAGCAGGAGGCAAATCGTAGTCAGTTTCTGTGGACAATCTGAAGCGTCCCCATATCCCACACATAAGATTAAAATGAAAACAGGTTCATAATATTTACCATAATATTTCTGAGTTTTTAAAGAAAGGATAACTCCGAAATTGTTGCTAAAGTTTGAGAGGAATGACAACTATACCTTTCAAATATCATTGATTCCCGAGAACAATAGCGTTGATAAATTTTGAATAATAAATCACAGTATCAGAAACCTGAGACAGTCAAGAATCTGTGTAGGTTCCAGCAGATAGACACCTATGTCATTCTTCATTACATCCAAAAGTCAATTATTGCTATTTTACCAATAGAAACACAGAAAATAAATAATTCCTACAGTCTTTGTATATTGATAAAAATCACAAACTTGACAAGCTTGAATTTCAAACAGCTTCACTTTTCCAATCTTCATATATCTTACTAGACATATGAATGTAAGCTTACCTTGTAGGTTTTTTCTTAAGTTTCTTTAACAGTCCAGTCTTTGTCCCACTCCCAGCCTGCCTTCTGACTATTCCACATCGCATACCTCCTTCCCCCTTGTCCCCTCTTCTCCAAGAGGATAGCCCCATCCCACCAGACCTCCCCATTCCCTGGGGCCACAAGTGTCTCCAGGGTTAGGTGCATCTTCTCTCACTGAGTGAAGACCCAGCAGTCCTCTGCTGTATATGTGTTGGGGGGTCTCTTATCAGCTGGTGTTTGCTGCCTGGTTTGTGGCTCAGTGATTGTTCAATCGTGGGGGACCAGGTTAGTTGAGACTGCTGGTCTTCCTCTAGGGTCTCGCTCCTCCTCAGCTTCTTCCAGCTTTTTTCTATTTAATGACACGTGTCACCATTTTCTGTCCATTGATTGGGTGTAAGTATCTGCATCTGACTCAGCTGATTGTTGGGTCTTTCAGAGGGCAGTCATGCTAGGCTCCTATTTGTAAGCACGCCATATCATGAGTAACGGTGTCAGGCTTTGGGGCCTCCCCCTGAGCTGGATCCCACTTTCGGCCTATCACTAGACCTCCTTTCCCTCAGGCTCTTCTCCATTTTTGTCTCTGCGATTATTTCAGAAAGAAACAATTCTCAGAGTTTTTGACTGTGGGATTGCAACCCCATCTCTCCAATTGATGCCCCATCTTTTTACTTGAGGTGGACTCTACAAGTTCCCTCTCCCCAGTGTAGGGAATAATTCTTTTTATTGTATATAGTTTATTGATGTAAGAGAAAGAGCTTTTATATTGGATAAAAGGGGAACATTAGGCATAATGTGTGTTATCTATGGATGTATTTCCTGTCAATATAAAGCCTATTATCATATATAGGACCTAGGAGCCAGGACTTCTGGTAGGGAGTACATATACTGGGCTACAATTAGAGGCAGTAGAGATTCACACCAAAAGCAGACTAGATAGTAGCATAGACCTGAGGATTGGCAATCAATAATGTGGCACTCACAGAATAGAATAAATGGAATAATTGAGTTAGGAGCTAATGGGAACAAGCCAAAGCTTTTGGCCTAGACATTTACTCATATATAATTAAGTCTCAGAATAATCATTTGGGAACTGGGGCACTAGTGGAAAAGCCTGTGGTCACACAGTGCAGACTTACTTTTAGGTAGGATTCTATGCCAACGGTACAGCTTAGCAATGAGTAGTGCACAGTAAAAGGAGAGAAAGGGATCTTTATGGTATCCTCTGACCTCATATGCTTGTCACAACAGACACTGAACCTTCTTCCCAACACACATGAATAATCACGAGATAAATAAATTATATGTAATAAAAATGTTAAGAATAGTATTCTGTTTGGCAATGCTAGTGATATTACGGCCCAAGAAGATATTGTTAATGAATTTTCTAAATGACTATAAGGAGACATCTATGAGACATAGGACCAAGGACAGAGCTATGATTGGTTTTCATGGCAATTATAAACAGTTTCCTGTTTGTGTTACTAATCTAGATATTACGAATATGTCAATTCTTCATGCCACCACTTCCTTCAGGCTTATCCCCAACCTGTGGGGATCATGGTAGCATTATCCTAGTGGATTCCACCAGTAGTCATAAAGACCATACTCTATTATTCCAAGTGTAGTATTTTCCCTTTTCTAATGAATAAAGAAGCTAAAGACTGAGACAATAAGTAATCTAAGCCTAGATATAGGTACGAAACAGAGGAATAATTTCTTTTGTTATTATTCACAGATCCTGAATCTAAGGAGGTTTTTTCCATTAAATGACAAGATGCATCTTAGTGAAAAATAGTGTCATTCTTTTTTTGTCAATGCAAAATGTGATAGCCTAGACAGAGAGCCATTGAAGAGAACTCATAAATTTTGTGATAAGGATACTAAAGTAAAGGACTCTACAAGGAATGGCTTCTGGTAGCAGTACAGGTGATGAAGAGCTCAGTTTTCCTTAGGGGTCTGGCCACCAGAATCTCGGCCATAATCCATTGAGTACTTGGGCAATACAAATGGGACTCTTTTTTTCCTTCTTTCCTTCTTTCTTTCTTTCTTCCTTTCTTTCTTTCTTTTTTTCCTTTTTAAAGGTCACACAGGTGAGGGGCAGAGCAGAGAGGACTGAGAAGTGAGTGTGTTAAGGATGTGAATTTCCTAAATAATTAATAAAATTTATGAAAAAAGGATTTAGTGTATTTTGGCTCATGTTCTTGTAGTTGAATCTTGAGAGCTATATCTATAATGAACTGCTATTTGGCAGTGTCTCAAGGAAAGCCAGGGCATCACATGACATGACAAAAGGAACACATGTGTGCATATATTCAAATAATATATTCAGTACACTCACTCTAGTTCTTATGAAATCCATTCACTTATTAGACACATTCAACTTGCACTTTATTCAAATTATTTTTTAATTCTAGTTTTCCCATTTCTTTTCACTCATTGTTTTCATTTCAGTTGTTCAAAGAAAAGTATCAACACCTTTATTTTTATATTCAGTATTTCCTCTCTGCTTAATTTTCTCCTGTCTGATATCATTTCTTCTCATTTGCTATTTTGGTAGTCAAATATCATTTTCTTCATTTCATTTTCAAAACATGGAAAAAGGATCTAGTAAATATTTTCTACAATGGAATTTAAAATGTTTATACTCAGGCAACAAATCAAACAAACAAATAGTCTAAAACTCAAAAAGTGGGTCAAATGAGTAGTGATTTAAAAATGTAGTATTTCATATTACCTTGTCTCACTGAGTTTGACTAAAAGTAAATCAGCTGTTTATGCTGTGTGTTTTGACGATTTGTTAAAGCAAGGTGATGCAGCTGGTACTGAATTCTTAGTAACCCAATATTGAGGAATTATCCTGTTTTCTATACCACAAAAGAAGGACAGCATCCACTGTCTGTGGTCATGTAGGTAGTTTAATGAAAAATCCTATCTTTCTGTTCAGTTATTTTTTTCAAGCTGACTTATTAGAATCATCCTATATCTGTTAATATCCCTGGTTTAAATAGCTGTTAAAGAGACTAAGATTATTTATAGGTCCCCAGCTGATAGTTCTCTATACTTCAGATTCCATCAGTTCTCAATTTTTGCCTGTTCTGATATTCACTATCTTTCCTGAAAGGAAATTAAAGGTGAGAAAACCAATAGCTCAAAGGAAAAGACATCTGTGGCATTTAGCAAGGACAAGATAAGCGGGGTTCAACTTACTCTTAATATCGCCTTGCATGGTATGAACTATCATAGTCCTAGTAGTCTCAAAAGTCAGTATTTTTCAAATTCTCTAAAATGATAAAGGCTTCTTGTTCAAAGAGTAGAATTCTTGTGAGTATATCTCTACAGTAAATAGGTCCTGACCAACTATGTTTCTGAAATTCAATATTTCAAAATGGATATCTTTTCTAGACAACGTGCACATTGAAGTTGCAAATCTCTCTCTACGTGTGTACACATAAAACTTGAATGTTTCATTAATATACACTATGAAATTCAGATAGCATGACAATTTTAATTGGTGGAATGCTACATACTTTTTCCTCACTGGTTTTAAATCAGAAACCAATATTGAGAATTTCATAGAAAATTTATATCACACAAATCGCCTACTCACATGCTAAGCAACACAAAACAGAATTCATCAAGTCAGTCATTTACAATGTTCTTATGTTTTAAATAAAAAAGTAAGTTTCTCTTTTTGCAACTGGCTAACTAAATGTAACAATAATGATAATTTTAAAATAAATCTTACAATCTTATGAAACATCTACTCTCAAGGGGGTGTGAAAAGGGTCACAAAAATGTAACATTTTTTAGGGCATATAGATTCCAGAGACATGATGATCTGAATTTAAAACTCAATTATGCTCCTTTGAAAGAAGTACCATAACATTCATGACATACTTTATAAGCTAAAAATTTAAGTACTTGGTCAGCACTTCTAGTATATATGTGGGTTATATGTATTTAAACAGCTTAATTTCTTACAATTATCTCTCAGACAAAATTTTTATATGTAAGTGTTAAATAGGAATTTATCCAGCTATTAAGAACAATGAGCAATGCAATCAAGGACTCACAAGAAGGTAAAACAGCTACTTTGAAGCACTGAAGACTTCCTTCAAATCAGTTTTTTCATCCAAATTAGTTTCTTCGTTCAAATCAGTTCTGATAATCACATGGAAAGCCTCCGGGCAACATCTCTACACCACATCAGGCATACCCCTCTTCAAAATGATCTCTCCTAAATCTATATCATCTTATGATCATATCCACGGATGCAGCTATCAGACATCTCTACCACCACCATGGACTGGCAGGTTTTAAAGTGTGACTCAAGTATATGGTACATGCTACAAATATTATCCCTGAGAGGTTGACCCTGAAGAGTATAAAGTAAATGAGTCTCGAATCTAGCTGCTCTCTGTTTAGGTTTCTGACACTGAGTCCTTTCTTTGAGTACCTGCCTTGGGTTCCCACAAAGATGGATTGTAACCTTGTAGTGTGTGTGTGTGTGTGTGTGTGTGTGTGTGTGTGTGTGTGTGTGTGTGTGTGTGTGTGTGTGATTTATTAGATTATTAGATGCACTAGAATCAGAGATTATGGTCCAATTACACCAACAGTGGTAGGCTGTAAATAAAAATATATCCAAAAGTTACTCATTTCAAGAGGCTTTAACTCTTAGCTGGTCTTCAATCAATCCTGGAATTACACAAATATAGGCTGTAATGCTAGTGCAGGAATGGACTTGCTACCAAGGTAAAAAAAGTGAACAGGCAAAGAGCAAGAACGTCCTCTTTTCCTGTCCTCAGCAAAAGCTGTGGTTATAGTTATGTCTTCCTGTCTCAAGATCTGGATCAAAGTTTTGTATCATTATTCTTCAAAGATCTAGACTAAAAGTAGATTTACCCTCTTCAAACTAAGCAAAAAGTCCCTCACAGGTGTGCCCTCCATTTTGAATCATAGTCCATTTCAATGTAGTTGAGTAGACAACCAAGAAGAACCATCACAGTAACATATAAGCTAAATAAACATCTTCCTCACCTAAGTTACTTCTGGTCAGTGGCTTATTGATACAACAGAAATCAACTTAGGATGATGAATAATATGAAAAGCATGGAATACTCATCTGAGCTCTACATTTTATTATTCTTAAGAAACACCTTCTAGTCTACCCTGGTAAACCTGAACTCTTTACCATGCAATTTCGTACACGGAACCACAGTAGTGTGTGCTGTATTTGTATCACTTGAATATTCCCACAGGAACTGATCTACAGGGTCACTGGCTTAGCCTTGCTTGTGACCCCACTTCCTTTGCTTATTTCTCCATCTGTAGCTTTTTGAATTTCCTTAACTTCTGTATATATGTACTTAAGCCAAGCAGGGCAGTGTTCCTTTTGCAAATAATCCTTACTTCCTTTCTCACTGCACCTCGGGTTCACTTGGATCTGAATTCCTTTGAACTTGATCTTTACTTCTTCCTCACTCAGGGGATTCTCTATATTTATTTTGCACTAGAGCCAATTCTCAGAACTATTCGCTTACCTCTGTTTCATTCAATGAAGTTTACTCTTCAAGTCTTCTGTGGCAATTCGATTAGTATGAATCTTAACATACAATGCCATGGTTCTCAGCATTGTTTTGCCCTCTAATTCTTTGAAGCTGTGCTCACCTAAATAATCAAGCTACTCTTGTTTGTCCCATCGCTTGCTTGTCTTTGACTTCAGCCTCTGTTTGAAATACAAACTACAACCCATGTTTAGCAATTTAAATTCATTCTTAATATTTCAACATGAACATAGACCTTAGAACATATTTTAGCTATTTCTGAGCAGATGTAACTAACATTCTTTATGAACTATTGTCCGTATTCTATGTAAAATGTAATTTTATTTAAAGAAATTCTTCATTTGAAAGCTAATAATATAACCTGGCCTCTGTTTTTCTTCTCCATCCAACTTGTCATCTGTTTCCTATTGGTTAATATTATTTCTTGCAGATGACAGGAAATGCAATTCAAACTGGCTTAAACAACAATGGAGATATTTTATGGCTTCATGTAACTAAATTGCTCGCATGTAAGTTTTCAGGTGCCACTTGATGTAGAGCCTCCTATGCTATCAACAAGAATTATATTCTCTACATATCTGGGCTCTGAAAGCATAATACTGGCTTTGTTATCCCAGGTTTTTCTTTGAAAAAGAGAGGCTCCATCTCTCTCTCTCTCTCTCTCTCTCTCTCTCTCTCTCTTTCTCTCTCTCTCCCTCTACATATATATATACATATTTATGTACATATATATGTATATATATATATATATATATATATATATTTTTTTCTATTTCTTTTCTTTCAGTGGCCAAAAAAGCATCACAATATCCCTGATATTTTTGGGGGCTGCTTATCATTTAGACATCACTGAGTGCAGGAGAATTTTATTTCTTGGGATTTGAGTCTTCTATCTGCTGGTCCTAAACTCAACACTAGAAACAGAATATCTTCTAAAGGAAAAAAAAAGCATCAAGAAAAGATGGCAACAGGATCATTTTACATAGTTTCAACAATGATAAGAAAGCACACACATGGGCTGGAGCATCATTCACCAGAAATCATATACGTGCAAAGCCATCAATTAATCACATATGCTCATACTTATAATAATGTACTCTTATTATTTTAGTCAGGTAAATGACAAATTTGCTATTCAAAGAAAATGAATGTCTACAATTCAGAGTGAAGATCATTTAAAAATTATTTTTTGTTATTTTTACATACTAGAAGAAAATTATCAAAATTATCAAAAATTATAATTTTTGTGTTTAGGATACACATGACAAGGCACATCTAAAGCCCAGCTGTTCATTCAGAAAAAATACTTCCAATAACTTATTAAATTTGGAAAATAAAGAAAGAAGATTGTCTTCCATAAAATAAGAGATATGATAAACTATGTGAACTAAATACTATTTTCACAGAAAGTGTCATTATCCAACCTGAATAATAAAATCAGGGTAGAGAAAAGGATGACTAAAAAATACTATGTGTATTAAAAATAAAATTATAAAAATTCAAACCTTAAAGCTAAATGCACTAACAGAGAAAATAAGGAAACAGTATAAGTTAAACTTTGGAATTTACCACAGAGTCCCAGGAAATGAGAACCCCGAGTTCCTTCAAATTTTTTTTAAGATTACTCAATTTGGCAAGTTGTAGAAGTTTATTGTCTGTATATTGTCATCTAGGAAAAGAAGACACTAATCTGCTATAAAATATAGCAGGTGGATATAGCATAAGGATTTTTGAACACAATGGAATGGTTATTTTCACCTTGAAAAAGGAATTTTAATTTATGAGACAGTACAAAAGGTTGAACAAAAGGAAGAAAAGTTCAAAACAAAGGCATATTGCAACTAGGTTTAAGGCATTAAGAAAATCATTTAGTATGTCTCTTACTCATTTTTCTATCAGTCTCACTGTAAAATTCACATATACAACTTGAGTCACTTAAGTCATCGCATTTGCCATTTTCTTTAGATTCTGCCAAAATTTGGGGAGGACTGATATCTTTCTTCACTTTCTGAGTGCTTAGTTTTAAGTGAGTTGCCAGCTGGATCTACTCTATGAAATCAAAGAAAATCAGTCACATTCAAAACTGTAAAATGCAGAATTTCCAAATTATTCAAACAGCTACCTAATGCCTTCTGATGTTCCAGCTTTTTAAGCTCTACTTGCTTACCCAGATAAAAGGATTAAATGAAGACAATATTCAATGAAATCTGCCCACTCCAGAACAAATGGGAAGCGATGGAGAATTGTGTTCTTGATATCTCTATGTTTATTACAATTTGTTTGATGAATTGTTATTAATAGATTTCACGACTCTTCAGAAACTGCAATCATGTTTGAATTATATTTATTACTTTTGCCACAGTAAACAATTTTCTAAAGTTTTTGAAGTAGTGGAATATAAACTGTTGACGAAAAATAAGAAACAAAAGAATAAAAATTATGATTGATACCACTGAAAAGCAAACAACCCTAATAAAATACTGTGGACAATTATGTGCCTAAAATAGAATGAAAGAAATAAATTATTAGTTAAGCCTAACTTAATAAATATGTACCCTCAAAAGTAGTAAACCCAGAGTTGATGAGATGCCTTGGTGGGGTAAGGCACTTGGGGGCCAATACTAATACTAATGACCCATTTGATTCCTGGAATCTACACGCTTTTAAGTATTCTGCTGACCTACACACACACACACACACACACACACACTCTCATACACACACATACACACACAAACATAAACATACACATTAAATCAATAAATAAAAATGTAAAACATAAAATAAAAAAAATAAAAAACAAGATGACCAATAACAAATATTAAAATTGAATCTCTTCTTTAATTTTCCTATAAAAGAAAATTCTTGTTTGCTTTAATTCAGAGATCTACCACACAATTAAAGGACTGATATTAACTTTCCTTAAACTTCCTAAAGTCTGAAGGGTAGACTACATTTATCACCTCATTATGAAGGTTGCGCATTAACCTGATGACTGAAAAGAAACAAAAGTACTTAAGAAAAAATAATGCAGGTCAATATCTCTAATGAATATAGATGCAAAAATAGTCAATATAATATTGGAAATTTGATCTCAAATAGCATATGAAAATGTTCATTCACCATGAATGGTGTTTAGCACAGGGATTTAGAGATGATCAATGTGCATAAATCAATAGAAATGATACATCCCAATTAAAGAAATAAATGAGCATGTCAATAGATACAGAGAAGATAATTAACTTCTAAAAAATTTCATGACTTAAAAAATGGATTGCAAGTAAAAATGACTATAATAATAATAATAACAATTTATTTAATAATTATTAAAATTCAAAATTATCATTATCTGTATACTCAAGAGTAGAAAACTCAGGGTCGATGAGATGGCTCAGCGGGACAAGGTTCTTGGAGACCAATGCTAACACTGACCACCTAATTAATTCCTGGAACCCACTTGATGACAGGGCAGAAATGATGCTTGTAAATATCCTGCTGACCTCCACAAACAAACAAAAGGACACACACAAACATACACACATACACACACACACACACACACACAAACACACTAAATCAATAAATAAAAATGTAAAACCTATAAAACACAATCTGAAAGAAGAATAATGAAAACAAGAGACTATTAACAAAAATGTAATCAGTCTTTTAAGTTTCCTACAAAAAATTCTTTTTTGCTTTAATTTGGACTACTATCGCCCTGTTAAAGAACTGATATTAATCTTACAGGTTTTTAATTTGCTTTGAAAAATTAGTTTGCAAAAGTAAGTTTAAAAATATTTGGAAACAGTACAAAGATATTTTTGTTATGGACTCTGAAATCATGAGTACCTTGAATATGACATTTGACAGCTGAGGCTAGTTCACAACTTCTTTAGTGGGAAATATAACTGTTTCATATTCCCATGTAGTACTTTTATTAAAATTAGAAGCAAATATGACATAAAAGGTATAGTTGAGATCTACATAGTGATCCTCAGACAGCCAAGAGAGAGACAGAGGGAGAGACAGAGACAGAGGGAGAGAGAGAGAGAGAGAGAGAGAGAGAGAGAGAGAGAGAGAGAGAGAGAGAGAGATTCATTCTGGTGTGTGGATTTTTAAAACCTCAAATTCCATGCCCAGTAACATACTTTCTCCAATAATGCTCACACTCCATAATCCTTCTATAACCAGTCCAATTTGAGCCCAAGCAAGGTAATATATAAAGTTATGGCTGAGGGGATTCTCACTTAAAATATCACTTTCTACTGTCTGACGCCCATAGGCCCATAGCCATATCATAATGTAAAATATAGTGAGTCCGAATTCAAAAGTCCCCAAAGTCTTTCATTCTTAAGACTGTTTAAGGGGTTGGGGATTTAGCTCAGTGGTAGAGCGCTTGCCTAGGAAGCGCAAGGCCCTGGGTTCGGTCCCCAGCTCGGGGGGGGGGGGAGATATTTAAGTTCCTTGAGTCTCTTCTGTGACTCAAGGTGATCTCTTAACTGCAACCCATGTAAAATCAAAATAAAAAAGCAGCTCCTGTATTTCCATCATATAATGGCACAGAATATGCAATATCACGCTGGAAGGGAGGAATAGAAGGAGAATGAATAAAGCTAGGCCAACACCTAAGCAGATTTTCCTAAACCACAGAGGAAGAGTCCATAACGCCTTCATGTATCATTCTTGACCCTAAATTGGGAACCGCATGGCCAAAGTTGCCAATGTCATCTGCCTGCAGGAGCTGGAACCTGGATCTCTTCTTGGCTTGCATTTACATAAGCTTTCTTTTGTTGTTAGTTTCTTTTCCTTCTTTTTCACAAATTGGGAGTTTAGGTGGTGGGTCTTGACCAGAGAGTACTAGTCCCTTTATTCCATTTTGTATAAGACTTTTCATTAGACTTTTTTATTTCCTTGAGTAAAAGACTTGGCAGCACATTATGTTGCCTAGTGTTTCTTTTCTCCTTAAGCACCTTTTGTATTTCTTTCTGTCCAGCTTCCTCCCTTTCATTGTAGATCTGCCTAAGGGTGACCATTAGTACCACATGACAAAATCATTCATAAACTGTCTTAAAATCTCCTCTTCCAGTATCATTAATCCAAACCTCTTCAATTTAGACTCTGCTGGGTGTTCCCTGCCATGTATATTGAGCCTCCTTTTTAATAATAATCGAAGCAATATTTCTTCTTCGGTTTAACACCTCTGTTTCTGATTGGATTATGGGATTTTACAGTCAAGATTTATGTCCATGTTTTCTTCTTTATACTACAGAAGTCCCTGGATTAAATATTAGCTCTTGCTATTATTGATTGAATAATATTTTAAATATATGAACAAAAGGCATGGTGATTTTAACATACCTATTTCTATACTTATACACAAAATACAAAACAGATCATTTACACTTATTGTATGAGCCATATATTAACTTTCAGATTAATAGATCAGTCAAAATCTTCATCTGTAGTAGTTTTAGTCACCAACAATATTCTTTCAACTTTTGTCTCTTTTCTTCATAAGCATAATTTCTAGGATATAATGGAAGACCATTTACTATCATGTTGTTAGGCATAATGGGGTTTATACTTGACTTGATGTATTTACTTCCAGACAATTCTGAAAAGTCAACTTACCCCAATTTTTTTTAGAATTAACATCAAATATTATAAATTTTAGATAAAATATACATCTTTAGTTTGGCTTATAAGATTTCAGTGAGACAATGTTAAGATGCATATCCATTCAATGAACATCAGCATGAATGAAGACGGTACTCTATATTATTTTTAATGGCAACACATCTTTAATTCATATGGTTGGAGTAGATAAAATGGAAATGGAAAAAAGAAGCTATTACTGCAAAGCATACTATTCAGCATACTATTCTTTCAAACACAATGGAAAATGAGTAATAAGTGAATAAAGAGGAATTAATTATGGAAGAATGAGAGATGTGCTCTGGGTTTACTCTGTTTTCGAATGCCCAAGGTTAGAAAGGAGAAAAATGGTAGTAGAATTATTTTTGATATATTAATTCACGTTCTTTCTCCTTGCGGCTTTGTTTTTATAACTTTTGTAATTTATTTTTGATAATTATTGATGAGTTTTAGATACTACATGAAATTTTTAAAAAAAATACTCACACAGTACATATACTTTTCGTTTGCTGTGTATCTTAGAAATATTTGAGATATTTAATATTTGGTGAAATACATTACACCAGTTTTAATCTCAATCCCTTCCCTGAAACAATGTAATTACAGAAGACTTAAAATGTATATTTGGAAGGGCTCAAAGAGTTGAAGGGGGTTGCAGCTTCATAGGAAGAACAACAATGTCAAACCTGAACCCCTCAGAGCTTCCAAAAACTAAGCTAGAAAACCAAAGAGCATACATGGGCTGGTTCCTGACCTTAGGCACATTTGTAATAGAGGACTGCCTCGAAGGGCCTCAGTGGAGAGGATGAGCTTAATTCTGTGGAAACTTGATGCTGGTGGGAGTGAGGAGGGGGTGGGTAGGCAGGGGAGGGAGCACCCTATCAGAGGGAGGGTCAGGGGAGAGGGATGAAGTGAAGAACTCAGAGAAGAGAGAGTGAAAAGGAGGTCAACTTCTGGCATGTAAATAAATAAAAATTTAATAATTAAAAAATATACCCTAAATCCACTTAGAGAAAAATACAAGAGCATCTCACCTCTTTCCTTTTTTGGCTACACCTAATATTAGAATTCACAAATCCTCTTGTTGTTAAATTCCTGTTGCTTGCCTTAACCAGATTCGTATTTTCTTGCTCATTCCCATGGAAATAATTACAGTGCCCCCACATCAATTTTATAACTTAATGGCAAAGCATTAAATTACCTTAGAATAAATATGTCTTTAGAAAGTTCAACCCTTCTTCAGTGTGAGTGCCACCATGTGCTTAAAATTGCTTTTACTTGAAATGCAGAAAGCTTGGCATGCACAGGCAAACAAAGAACAAAGAACTGTGTTGTAAGACTCTGTTGTGCATTGGCCTCTGAGGATGGACTTTGAGGGATAAGCTTATAGAAATTCTTTCTAGCTGAAGTTACATGCATTCCCTCCTGCTGTTTTATCCCCTGGACTTGCTGATACATTTGAATCATTGTTTGCTCTATTCACATAAGTTTAGTTGGGTGATGAAGTCCACATCAGGTCTCTTTTAAATGGGAACTGTTGGATATTTTTTCCAGGATATACTGCTTACCTCAAATTCTATAAAATATCAGAGTACTATAAAGGCTTAAAATTACTCAATATAATATGAATATAGCTTCCTGAGCCACATTCAATTGTGACAAGTTGTTCAAATTTACATCTTCCTCCTCATGTCCGTGACTTACATCTGCAAAAAGTGTCTCCAAAGAATAGAAATACATGAAATAAACACATGTGAGAAACTGTGAGCTTGGCTACAATGAAGAATTATCATAAGAAATACGGGCAAGATGCCCTGCATTTTTCAGAGTCACCTGAATTCTGTTTCCTTTGGAGTGGGTACATTTTCCAAGTCTAGACAACTCCTTTACGATTTATATTTAATTAATTAAAACATTAGAAATGAAAATGTTCCATTAATGCTGATAAATGTTTGTAGTTGTACTTCAATAATATAAGAACCAAATTATTCAGTGTTCTTTAAGTCCTTTTGTTGTTGAAAAATAGCTCCATAATTCCACTGACAAAAATATCTCAATGGTTGACATTCATTATCAATTGTGAGTCAACCAAGATCTTGCTCTACATAACTTCATTCTTGACTGTAATTTAAAGACAAATTCAACATCTTTGGCATGTCATTTTCATGGCATAGAATTAATTGTAAAGAATCATAGAGCCTCTAAAAAAAATCTCATCTTTGAAGTGCGCAAATATTTCCTTATATACTGAAGGCTATAGAACTAAGCATGACGACAGAATTGAAAAAAAATCTTCCTTCGTATGTCTATTGTTTAATAAATGTAAGAAAAAGAAAGGATTATGCTTTAGTTAGGGTTTTACTGCTGTGAACAGACACCATGATCGAGACAAGTCTTATAAAGGACAACATTTCAACATTTACCTTAGGCTGGCTTATAGGTTCAGAGATTCAGCTCATTTTCCTCAAGGTGGGAATATGGCAGCATCCAGGTAGGCATGGTGCAGGAGGAGCTGAGAGTTCTACATATTCATCTGAAGGCTGCTAGCTATGAGGGTCTTAAACTCACACCCAGAGTTTCATGCCTACTCCAACAAGGCCACACCTCTAATAGTGCCATTCCCTGGTCCAAGCATATACAAACCATCCACCCTCTGGCCCCCACAGGCTTGTAGAAACATATGAGTCTTTGGGGACCATACCTCAACATAACATAAACATATATTTAGTCCAACTTCCAAAGCCCCCATAGTATATAGCAGTCTCAATAATGTTAAATGTCCAAAGTTCAAGGTCTCTTCTGAGATTCATCCAATCACTTAATTGTAATCCCCAAAGCAAGACAGAAAACCAGCTGAACAAACTCCAAACTCTGCATCTCCATGTCTGATGTCTTCAGATCTCCAATCCCTATTTCATCTTTTTTTTATTTATTTATTTTTTTAACTTGAGTATTTCTTATTTACATTTCGAGTGTTATTCCCTTTCCCGGTTTCCGGGCAAACATCCCCCTAATCCCACCCCCTCCCGTTCTTTATGGGTGTTCCCCTCCCCATCCTCCCCCCATTGCCGCCCTCCCCCAACAATCACATTCACTGGGGGTTCAGTCTTAGCAGGACCCAGGGCTTCCCTTTACACTGATCTTACTAGGATATTCATTGCTACCTATGAGGTCAGAGTCCAGGGTCAGTCCATGTATAGTCTTTAGGTAGTGGCTTAGTCCCTGGAAGCTCTGGTTGCTTGGCATTGTTGTTCATATGGGGTCTCGAGCCCCTTCAAGCTCTTCCAGTTCTTTCTCTGATTCCTTCAACGGGGTCCTGTTCTCAGTTCAGTGGTTTGCTGCTGGCATTCGCCTCTGTATTTGCTGTATTCTGGCTGTGTCTCTCAGGAGAGATCTACATCCAGTTCCTGTCTGCCTGCACTTCTTTGCTTCATCCTTTTTGTCTAATTGGGTGGCTGTATATGTATGGGCCACATGTGGGGCAGGCTCTGAATGGGTGTTCCTTCTGTCTCTGTTTTAATCTTTGCCTCTCTATTCCCTGCCAAGGGTATTCTTGTTCCCCTATTTCATCTTTTTTGACTGCAACAAACTTCCCGGGCTGGTTTCACTGCCTGTTAGCAGCATTCCTCATCAGATATCCTATGACTCTGGCATCTTGAAAATCTTGGGGTCTTCAAGGCAACGTCTATGTTACAGCTTTTGTATTATTTCTGGGATGCACACTTGGTCTTCTGACCTTTATCAAAAGGCAGACATCACTTCTCCAACTCTGTTCTCTGTAGCACTCGAAGTTCAGGTTGATTCACTCCACTATTACTGATGTTCTTGGTGATCATACCATGATATTGGCCTCTTCAGTATGCTGGGGTCATCTGCTACAACTAGGATTCGCCAATAGCCTCTCATAGGTTTTCTTCATGGTGCCAAGCCTCAAATCTTTCGCATGACCCTTTCAGTCCTGGGCCATTAACTACAACTGAGGCTGTACCTTCACCAATGGCCTCCCATGGCCTCTCACAGTGCTAAAACTCAGCTGCTCTTTATGACCGGTTCATGCTTCAAAACCAGTACCACCTGGGTAATTTTTACACATTATAAAGTACAGCTGCAGCACGAGGTACAAACTTGAATTCATCTCTGAAACACAGCCTTTCTGTGCTCTCAGGAAACACTTCCATACGATTTCAACTTTGCCAGTGCAATTAATATAAATCTTTTTATCTTACCCTCAGATGAGGGCAAAAAGCAGCCACATTCTTCACCAAAATACCACAAAACAGTCTCTATGCCACATACTGAAAATTCTTCTCTGAATACTCTTGGGCCAGCTCTGCACAGTTCAAATCACTCACAGTAACAAAGTCTTCCATATTCCTACAAAGATGGCTCATTAAGCCCCACTTAAAACATTCCATGGCTTTCCAAATCCACACTCTTCCAAAAAAAAAAATCAGGCTTATCACAGCAATACCCCAGTCCCTGATAACAACTGCTGTGAATCGATACCACGACTGAGGCAAATATTATAAAGGACAACATTTAATTGAAGCTGGCTTACAAGTTCAGAGGTTCAGTCCAATATCATCAAGGTGAAAATGTGGAAGCATTCAGGAAGACATGATTCAAGCAGAGCTGAGAATTCAACACCTTCATGTGAAGGGTGCTAGCAGAATACTCACTTCCAAGGAGCTAGGTCTTAAGCCCATGCCCACAGTACAACACTTACTCCAACAAGGCTATACCTCCTAATAGCGCCACTCCCTGGGCTAAGCATACACAAACCATCACATATTTCATTCTTCTTACAAAGTGGACAGCAAAAAATAAAACAAAGAAAAAGACCACCAAAAAGAACCTACGTGAACTCAATCAGACACTGACTACTGTGTTGTTTACAAAAAATAATTTCTATCTCTTGTAGAGCCTTCATTTGATACATGCCACCATAAAGAACTATATTATGAACTTGTAATGCATTAGATAGATAATTGGGATAATGTATTCTTCAAACTAAATAAATACAGTGCAATCATCAACTTCATGTGGTAATGACAGGAAAGAGACAATGACCAAAGCGAACAAAAATTATATGATGATATTTTTATGATATTAACTCAATAGACTTAAGGGCTACAAATTATATTTGCTGGGTAAGGCAGTTTTCACTGAGAAGGTAATGGAAACCCCAGAAGTATTCTGGAAGTGTGGGGGTCTACTTAGAAGTATGCGGATGCAGGGCAGAAGGCATAACAAATACAAAATTCTAAATGAATCTGGTTCGCTACTGTGGTGTCTTAGTAGCAAGACTTCTCCTCCCTTTGTTAAGAGTTGAGGCCATAACTAAACTTGGTGTAACTAGAAAGAAGCATATAACTATACTTAATACAAGTCTTACATGGCATCAGAGCCAAATAAAGAATTGATAGTCTGAAGAAGAATGAATCACTGGGAGAATTGTACAAAGAACAGGAATTTGTGAAAATGTAACTCAGTAAATGTGGGCCATTTACATGAAAGTTGTTATTTAAAAAATGGGGATGGGCAAGAGTAAACAGTGACATAATGCATCCTTAAAACAGCTGGGTGAATTTATTTTAGCAGTGTTCACCATAAAGAATTATATATGTGTCAGGTGATATGAATGCTTTACCTAAGTTAAATATTACAAGTATACATGTATCCCTAAGTATATGTTTTTATATTTTGAAGAGATACTATATCTGACAACCATAGCCAGTATCATCCTAATGAAAGGAAATAAATAAATAAATAAATAACTTCCATTAAAATCACAATAATACAGGACCGTATCTCCTTTTTTATGTTAAATATAGAGTTCAAAGTCTTAGAGCAGTCAGGTGACAGAAGTAAAAGTAATGGCCACAAAAAGAGAAAGGAGTCACAGTATCATTATCACAGGTATGATCCTACACTCTGCACCAGAAATCCTCTACAACTGATCAACGCTTTCAGTAATGTGACAGGTTACAAAATTAGCATGGGAAACCCAAAGGCTGGTCTGTATCAATAGCAGCATACCGAGAAAGAAATCAAGCAAACAATACTACTACTTACACAGCATAACAAATAGAGATGAAATTCCTTGAAGTAAATTTGACCAAGGAAGTGGAGCACCTGTATACTAAAAACTTTAAAACTCCAAAGAAAGAAATCATAGAAGACAGAAGAAGACGGATGGACTTTCCATGCTCATGGACTTGTAGGATTAATTATGAAAGTTGGAATGATACTAAATACAATACTAAATAAATAAATAAGATTTAATCTAATGTTAATTATAATCCCCATATCTCCTCTTACAAATCAAAAAAATCTTAAAATCCATATAGAAATACAAAATTTATCAAACAGTCAAGTAATCATAACCAAAACCAATAATGCCACAGACAGTACTTTACTGGATCTTAGGTGATCCTACAGAGCCACGATAATAAAAACAGCATGCTATTATCCCTGCAAAACACGTATATATCAAAAGAAGAAAATACAGCACTCAATTTAAATTCATACAATTAGAACCACCTGATATTTTGCAAAGACATAAAATATAGACTATGGAGCAAAACTAACATATTCAAAAACACTGTTTAAACAACCGGGTGTATCCTTCTAAAAGAATCATACTGGAGTTCTCTTTCTTCTCGTGTAAAATTCACCTCCAAATATATGAAAGGTTAAAATATAAACCAGAAACTCTGAAATTGCTGAAGAAAATATAAGCAAGATATGGGCTGAAATGAGAACTTTCAGAAGAGTATTTTAGTCACTTAAAAATAAGACCAAAAGGATCTTCCTGGTCGCTGCCACCGCGGAGAGCCCGTGGGCAGAACCCCGCAAGCGAACTCGAGCCTCGGGACCAAAGGTAAGACTAACTTATCTGCTGCAAGTGACTTGCCGGGTGGAATCGGGACAACAGAGGCAGAATCCTCTAGGACCAGGCACGCCCCTGTGTTTACCGGAAGTCCCACACCGCGATCCCGGCCCGAGCAGCCTCTGCTCCCAGAACCCGTGGAGAGATACTCACCGCCTGGTCAGGTGGGCACTCCTGAGGCTGCAGAGCAGAAGAGACCACCAACACTGCCCACCCCCCTGCCCACATCCCTGGCCCAAGAGGAAACTGTATAAGGCCCCTGGGCTCCCGTGGGAGAGGGCTCCAGGTGAGGCAGGAGCCCTGCCTGAGACACCCGCCGAACCTGAAGGAAACAGACCGATAAACAGTTCTCTGCACCCAAATCCCGTGGGAGGGAGAGCTAAACCTTCAGAGAGGCAGACACGCCCTGCGAAACCAGAAGAGACTGCTCTCTACACACATTGCTGAGATCGGAAGAGCACACCTCTGAACACCAGTAACGCTAGTACACCGTATGCCGCCGACTACGTGGCGAAGAAATTCCCGGTTGCTGCCACCGCAGAGATCCCGTGGGCAGAACCCCGCGAACGAACTTGAACCTCGGGACCACAGGTAAGACCAACTTTTCTGCTGCAAGTGACCTGCCTGGTGAACTCAAGACACAGGCCCACAGGAACAGCTGAAGACCTGTAGAGGGACAAAACTACACACACGAAAGCAGAACACTCTGTCCCCATAACTGGCTGAAAGAAAACAGTAAAACAGGTCTACAGCACTCCTGACACACAGGCTTATAGGACAGTCTAGCCACTGTCAGAATTAGCAGAACAAAGTAACACTAGAGATAATCTGATGGCGAGAGGAAAGCGCAGGAACACAAGCAACAGAAACCAAGACTACATGGCATCATCGGAGCCCAATTCTCCCACCAAAACAAACATGGAATATCCAAACACACCAGAAAAGCAAGATCTAGTTTCAAAATCAGATTTGATCATGATGCTGGAGGACTTCAAGAAAGACGTGAAGAACTCCCTTAGAGAACAAGTAGAAGCCTACAGAGAGGAATCATAAAAAATCCCTGAAAGAATTCCAGGAAAACACAAACAAACAGTTGAAGGAATTAAAAATGGAAATAGAAGCAATCAAGAAAGAACACATGGAAATAACCTGGATATAGAAAACCAAAAGAAGAGACAAGGAGCTGTAGATACAAGCTTCACCAACAGAATACAAGAGATGGAAGAGAATCTCAGGAGCAGAAGATTCCATAGAAATCATTGACTCAACTGTCAAAGATAATGTAAAAGCGGAAAAAGCTACTGGTCCAAAACATACAGGAAATCCAGGACTCAATGAGAAGATCAAACCTAAGGATAATAGGTATAGAAGAGAGTGAAGACTCCCAGCTCAAAGGACCAGTAAATATCTTCAACAAAAATCATAGAAGAAAACTTCCTAACCTAAAAAAAAGAGATACCCATAGGCATACAAGAAGCCTACAGAACTCCAAATAGATTGGACCAGAAAAAAACACCTCCGTCACATAATAGTCAAAACACTAAACGCTCAAAATAAAAAAGAATATTAAAAGCAGTAAGAGAAAAAGGTCAAGTAACATATAAAGGCAGACCTATCAGAATCACACCTGACGCCTGCCAGAAACTATGAAGGCCAGAAGATCCTGGACTGATGTCATACAGACCCTAAGAGAACACAAATGCCAGCCCAGGCTACTGTATCCTGCAAAACTCTCAATTAACATAGATGGAGAAACCAAGATATTCCATGACAAAACCAAATTTACACAATATCTTTCTACAAATCCAGCACTACAAAGGATAATAAATGGTAAAGCCCAACATAAGGAGGCAAGCTATACCCAAGAAGAGGCAAGAATCTAATCGTCTTGGCAACAAAACAAAGAGAAGAAAAAGCACACAAACACAACCTCACATCCAAATATGAATATAACAGGAAGCAATAATCACTATTCCTTAATATCTCTCAACATCAATGGCCCTCAACTCCCCAATAAAAAAGACATAGATTAACAAACTGGATACATAACGAGACCCTGCATTCTGCTGCCTACAGGAAACACACCTCAGAGACAAAGACAGACACTACCTCAGAGTGAAAGGCTGGGAAACAACTTTCCAAGCAAATGGTCAGAAGAAGGAAGCTGGAGTAGCCATTCTAATATCAGATAAAGTCAATTTTCAATTAAAAGTCATCAAAAAAGATAAGGAAGGACACTTTATATTCATCAAAGGAAAAATCCACCAAGATGAACTCTCAATCCTAAATATCTATGCCCCAAATACAAGGGCACCTACATACGTAAAAAAAACCTTACTAAAGCTCAAAACACACATTGCACCTCACACAATAATAGTAGGAGATTTCAACACCCCACTCTCATCAATGGACAGATCATGGAAAACAGAAATTAAACAGAGATGTAGACAGACTAAGAGAAGTCATGAGCCAAATGGACTTAACGGATATTTATAGAACGTTCTACCCTAAAGCAAAAGGATATACCTTCTTCTCAGCTCCTCATGGTACTTTCTCCAAAATTGACCATATAATTGGTCAAAAAACAGGCCTCAACAGATACAGAAAGATAGAAATAATCCCATGCGTGCTATCGGACCACCACGGCCTAAAGCTGGTCTTCAATAACAATAAGGGAAGAATGCCCACATATACGTGGAAACTGAACAATGCTCTACTCAATGATAACCTGGTCAAGGAAGAAATAAAGAAAGAAATTAAAAACTATTTAGAATTTAATGAAAATGAAGGTACAACATACCCAAACTTATGGGACACAATGAAAGCTGTGCTAAGAGGAAAACTCATAGCGCTGAGTGCCTGCAGAAAGAAACAGGAAAGAGCATATGTCAGCAGCTTGACAGCACACCTAAAAGCTCTAGAACAAAAAGAAGCAAATACACCCAGGAAGAGTAGAAGGCAGGAAATAATCAAACTCAGAGCTGAAATCAACCAAGTAGAAACAAAAAGGACCATAGAAAGAATCAACAGAACCAAAAGTTGGTTCTTTGAGAAAATCAACAAGATAGATAAACCCCTAGCCAGACTAACGAGAGGACACAGAGAGAGTGTCCAAATTAACAAAATCAGAAATGAAAAGGGAGACATAACTACAGATTCAGAGGAAATTCAAAAATCATCAGATCTTACTATAAAAGCCTATATTCAACAAAACTTGAAAATCTACAGGAAATGGACAATTTCTAGACAGATACCAGGTACCAAAGTTAAATCAGGAACAGATAAACCAGTTAAACAACCCCATAACTCCTAAGGAAATAGAAGCAGTCATTAAAGGCCTCCCAACCAAAAAGAGCCCAGGTCCAGACGGGTATAGTGCAGAATTCTATCAGACCTTCATAGAAGACCTCATACCAATATTATCCAAACTATTCCACAAAATTGAAACAGATGGAGCACTACCGAATTCCTTCTATGAAGCCACAATTACTCTTATACCTAAACCACACAAAGACCCAACAAAGAAAGAGAACTTCAGACCAATTTCCCTTATGAACATTGACGCAAAAATACTCAACAAAATTCTGGCAAACCGAATCCAAGAGCACATCAAAACAATCATCCACCATGATCAAGTAGGCTTCATCCCAGGCATGCAGGGATGGTTTAATATACGGAAAACCATCAACATGATCCATTATATAAACAAACTGAAAGAACAAAACCACATGATCATTTCATTAGATGCTGAGAAAGCATTTGACAAAATTCAACACCCCTTCATGATAAAAGTCCTGGAAAGAATAGGAATTCAAGGCCCATACCTAAACATAGTAAAAGCTATATACAGCAAACCAGTTGCTAACATTAAACTAAATGGAGAGAAACTTGAAGCAATCCCACTAAAATCAGGGACTAGACAAGGCTGCCCACTCTCTCCTACTTATTCAATATAGTTCTTGAAGTTCTAGCCAGAGCAATCAGACAACAAAAGGAGATCAAGGGATACAGATCGGAAAAGAAGAAGTCAAAATATCACTATTTGCAGATGATATGATAGTATATTTAAGTGACGCCAAAAGTTCCTCCAGAGAACTACTAAAGCTGATAAACAACTTCAGCAAAGTGGCTGGGTATAAAATTAACTCAAATAAATCAGTAGCCTTCCTCTACACAAAAGAGAAACAAGCCGAGAAAGAAATTAGGGAAACGACACCCTTCATAATAGACCCAAATAATATAAAATACCTCGTGTGACTTTAACCAAGCAAGTAAAAGATCTGTACAATAAGAACTTTAAGACACTGAAGAAAGAAATTGAAGAAGAGCTCAGAAGGTGGAAAGATCTCCCATGCTCATGGATTGGCAGGATTAATATAGTAAAAATGGCCATTTTACCAAAAGCGATCTACAGATTCAATGCAATCCCCATCAAAATACCAATCCAATTCTTCAAAGAGTTAGACAGAACAATTTGCAAATTCATCTGGAATAACAAAAAACCCAGGATAGCTAAAACTATCCTCAACAATAAAAAAAAAAAAGGACTTCAGGGGAATCACTATCCCTGAACTCAAGCAGTATTACAGAGCAATAGTGATAAAAACTGCATGGTATTGGTACAGAGACAGACAGATAGACCAATGGAACAGAATTGAAGACCCAGAAATGAACCCACACACCTATGGTCACTTGATTTTTGACAAAGGAGCCAAATCCATCCAATGGAAAAAAGATAGCATTTTCAGCAAATGGTGCTGGTTCAACTGGAGGTCAACATGTAGAAGAATGCAGATCGATCCATGCTTATCACCCTGTACAAAGCTTAAGTCCAAGTGGATCAAGGACCTCCACATCAAACCAGACACACTCAAACTAATAGAAGAAAAACTAGGGAAGCATCTGGAACACATGGGCACTGGAAAAAATTTCCTGAACAAAACACCAATGGCGTATGCTCTAAGATCAAGAATCGACAAATGGGATCTCATAAATCTACAAAGCTTCTGTAAGGCAAAGGACACTGTGGTTAGGACAAAACGGCAACCAACAGATTGGGAAAAGATCTTTACCAATCCTACAACAGATAGAGGCCTTATATCCAAAATATACGAAGAACTCAAAAAGTTAGACCGCATGGAGACAAATAACCCTATTAAAAAATGGGGTTCAGAGCTAAACAAAGAATTCACAGCTGAGGAATGCCGAATGGCTGAGAAACACCTAAAGAAATGTTCAACATCTTTAGTCATCAGGGAAATGCAAATCAACACAACCCTGAGATTTCACCTCACACCAGTGAGAATGGCTAAGATCAAAAACTCGGGTGACAGCAAATGCTGGCGAGGATGTGGAGAAAGAGGAACACTCCTCCATTGTTGGTGGGATTGCAGACTGGTACAACCATTCTGGAAATCAGTCTGGAGGTTCCTCAGAAAATTGGACATTAAACTGCCTGAGGATCCAGCTATCCCTCTCTTGGCCATATACCCAAAAGATGCCCCAACATATAAAAAAGACACGTGCTCCACTATGTTCATCGCAGCCTTATTTATAATAGCCAGAAGCTGGAAAGAACCCAGATGCCCTTCAACAGAGGAATGGATACAGAAAATGTGGTATATCTACACAATGGAATATTACTCAGCTATCAAAAACAACGAGTTTATGAAATTTGTAGGCAAATGGTTGGAACTGGAAAATATCATCCTGAGTGAGCTAATCCAATCACAGAAAGACATACATGGTATGCACTCATTGATAAGTGGCTATTAGCCCAAATGCCTGAATTACCCTAGATGTCTAGAACAAATGAAACTCAAGACGGAGGATCAAAATGTGAATGCTTCACTCCTTCTTTAAAAGGGGAACAAGAATACCCTTGGCAGGGAAGAGAGAGGCAAAGATTAAAACAGAGACTGAAGGAACATCCATTCAGAGCCTGCCCCACATGTGGCCCATATATATACAGCCACCCAATTAGACAAGATGGATGAAGCAAAGAAGTGCAGAAGTGTAGATCGCTCCTGAGAGACACAGCCAGAATACAGCAAATACAGAGACGAATGCCAGCAGCAAACCTCTGAACTGAGAATAGGACCCCCGTTGAAGGAATCAGAGAAAGAACTGGAAGAGCTTGAAGGGGCTCGAGACCCTATATGTACAACAATGACAAGCCACCAGAGCTTCCAGGGACTAAGCCACTACCTAAAGACTATACATGGACTGACCCTGGACTCTGACCTCATAGGTAATGAATATCCTAGTAAGAGCACCAGTGGAAGGGGAAGCCCTGGGTCCTGCTAATACTGAACCCCGTGAACTAGACTGTTATGGGGCGGCAATGGGGGGAGGTCGGGAGGGGAACACCCATAAGGAAGGGAGGGGGGGAGGGGGATGTTCGCCCGGAAACCGGGAAAGGGAATAACACTCGAAATGTATATAAGAAATACTCAAGTTAATAAAAAAAAAATAAGACCAAAAACTGACAAAAGGAACACCATAAAACTTAAAATCACTTATATAACAAATAACCAATTGCATTAATACAGAGTTAATACTCATATTTCAGGATAGATGAAAGTCCTTGGCAGGTATTTATTCAACAGAATATTAATAGGTAAAATAAAACTAAAATTAAAATTTCAAGAAAATAGTCCAATTACAATGGACAATAAATCTAAATATAGAGATCTCAAAAGAATAAAACTAGCTATTCAGTATCGTCAGCCATCAAAAATGTAAATTATAACTTCTGTGAGATTCCATGTCACTAACATCACTATCAAGATGCCAGATGACAAAAAATGCTGGTAAGACTGTGGGGAAAACTGAGCTAATAGTCACAGTTGGTAACAGTATACTCAGTATCCACTCTAGAAAGAAGTGTGGAGATTATCAAAAATCCAGAAACAAAACTACCATATAACCCAGCAATACTACTCCTGAGTACATATCTGTATTATTGCTATTCCAGCCATAGATATGTTTGCCCATTCATGTGTATCAATACTCTATGAACAATAGCAAGTTGAATCATCTATGATGTCAATGAATACGTAACTGGATAAAGTGGAATTCCTATACACTTATGGTATGTAAGTGGATTTTGAGTCAAATGAGAAGAAATCAAACTCATGAAATTTGAATAATGATATTTTCTGGTTTAAATACTCATCTATTGCAAGCACAATTACCCAAAATCTGAGGTCACCTTTATGGGCCCTGCCAAAGACTGGAACTAGCACTAGTCAATCATGGACTGGAGAAGGACTCACTGGTCTCTACCCCTCCCTTATAAAATGTTGGCTACTATTAGATTACAGGAGAAAGGCAGTCATTATTTTCAGTTGAGAGCACGAAAATTAGCCAGGTTCCAATAAACAATTCTAATCTCATCGTCAAATAAAAATGGTCCTGGTAGATGTCATAAAGCAAACATCAATGTGAGAAAGGGACTTTTATAGAAGAAAAAGCCATCAGGAAGTGGGGATGAGAGAAACCAGAACACTTCATATATGTAGGAAATTGATATAAAACACACTTAACACAAATCTAATAAAAAATTAGCAATATCAAACTATATATGTGTCAAGAATACCACACTTCTTAGTTGAATGATACTCTCTGGTCTGTCCAAGGCTGTACTCAAATAACTTATAAAGTATATACCTCTTTAGGTTTGAATGCAACAGGATCTGGGTGATGGTTGTTCTTAGCTGTTTATATGATCTAGGGCAATGTTGCGTGACTCCTGTCCCTTCAAAGGAGTTATCTAAGACCATTGGAAAACACAGATGTTTACACTGTGATTCTTAATAGTAGCAAAATTACAGTTATGAAGTAGCAGAAATAATCTTATGGTTGTAGTTCACAACACAAGGAACTGTATTAAAGTGTGGCAGTATTAGAAAGTTTGAGAACCAATGATCTAGACACATGTAAGAGAAGTGTCTCATGAGTGATTGTCTAGATGGATTTGGCCCATAGCACACTAGTAGGCCATGGATAGATCTTCACTGAGAGAACTATTACCTAGGCTGAGCATTCTGAACTATATAAAATGGATCTACAAACTCGTGCTTATTACAAAGGGCTTGCAATGGTTACTCTTGTCAACTTCATTGGACTTAGAATCACCTAAAAGACACACATAAAGGCATGCATGGAGGGCAATTCAGTGAAGAAGATGGATTGTACTTCTGATAGATGTTCTTTTATGAAGAAGTCCCAATACATCACATTGCTTTCTTGTCTGTCTTCCCTTCTTGCTAATAAGAGAATCATCTTTGCCTTTTTTATTGTTAACAGATTTGATCTTTTTCAGGTTTCTAGGTGAATTGAAGTTCAGTAACTGCCAGGCATTGACTTCTGAGTTTCTAGATCTAAGGTTTTGAGAAATGCTCAGTGGGTAATGACTTAATCTTCAAATGCTGAAATTTGAATTTGAATCCCCAATACTCGCTTAAAAAGCCAGGCATGGTTATATGTGATTGTAACCTCAGCCTACCTAGTCCAGTCTGTGTGTCTCTGATTCTGAGAAATGATTAATGAAAGGTTAGTGAATGCTGTTAACAATGTATGCCTTTCCTATTTAAATATATCAAAACTTTTTCATTTGTCTTATAATCCAATTCAATATTATATAAATCCTATAGTTTATAATATGATAGATCTTATATTCTAATCATGTTGATCTTATGAAGAAATATTATCTTTCTCAGTACTTAAACTATACCAAAGATGCCATTACAGAGAAGCAGCCCCTCTAATTTCTGTTTGCAAACATGCAAAAGTCACTTTGAAGATGCTACATGTGACCTATGGTGGTTTGAATGAAAGTGACCACAATAGGCTCCGAGTGTTGAATGCTTAATCACCAGGGAATGGCTTGAGTTAAGAGAATTAGGAGTTCTGGCCAAACTGATATGCATATTGCCTTGTTGGAGGAAGTGTGTCACTGTGGAGTAGGTTTAGGGGTTTCAAAAGCCCACATCAAGCCCAGATTCATCTCCTCTCCTCTTCTCTCTCTCTGTCTCTCTGATATATATATATCCCTCTTGCCTGTTCTTCATGTTGTATATCTCTTGCTCCAATGTTTGCCAGCTTCCTACCATAATAATTGTCTTTCCCTCTACAACTGTAATCATGCCCCCCAATTAAATGCTTTCGTTTATAAAAGCTGCGTTGATCATAATGTGTCTTCATAGTGCTGGAGCAGTAACTAAGACATAACCTACCCTGTTCTTTTCAATCTATATTATAAACTGTATTCAGAAACAAAACTTGAAAAGAGGATTTATTTCTGTTGCTGGAGATTATTTTCTTTTGAAACAGAATAATATTAGTATAAATAGAAACAAAAATTTATGTTCCCCAAAAGCAGAAAAAAGTAATTGTTTAGTTATGAATAGCATAAATAGCATTATATTCCTGTCTCTAGTCAAGTTTATTTAGAATATCATTATTGAAATTTGGTGCAGAATATTTATTATATCAAACATAGACTGTTCATTATAGCAACTGTTTCCCTCAGTCTAAGAAAATGGCACTGGGTACAGAACACTCATGAAATCAAGATTGTGTAAGTTTGGCCTTGAGCATCAACAATCTGTGTGACACTGAACATGTAATATAACTTTCCTTTGTCCAACTTTTATGTTATTTTACTAGAAATTAATATTCTGAATAGAGTATATAATTGTACATTTCTTATTAACCCCTTTGTGATTAAATAAATGGTTGATGTTTTGTTATAAATATATAATGTCAACATCTTCCTAGTATATAGAGAAAAAAATGGATAGGAAACAATCAAGCCCTTTAAACAAGTTTGATCTTTTCCTCTTCCGTTATGGATTTAGTCTAATGTCGTATGTGTTTTGTTAATTAGGTCCCCAAAATTGCACAAGAATTTGCATGTGTCTACACATGAGGGACCATATCCCTGTTGGTTTTGATTGGTAAACAAATCTGCCAGTGGCCAAAGGCTGGGTAGGGAGACAGAGGTGGGACTTGGATTCCCAGGCAAGGAACTGAGGAAGGAGCAGAGGAAGGACCTCTATGCCTGGAAAGAAGTAGATGCCAGGCCTGAGAGATTCAGGACAGAGTCATAGTCATGCTGAAGGTGCTGGGAACTCAGTCTGAGAGGGCTGTGAGTCTGGGCCTGTGGCAGCCAAATGGAATATAGAGTTTAGTAAGTAATAACTTGGGAATATCTGAGGGGAGATTGTGTTAGCACATGGAGGTTTGGTAGCGACCCTGGCATTGAGCAGTTTAGAGCATATTAAAATATAAGGCTCGTGTGTGTGTGTGTGTGTGTGTGTGTGTGTGTGTGTGTGTGTGTGTGTGTGTGTGTGTGTGTGTGTGTGTGTGTGTGTGTGTGTGTATGTCTTTCATTCTGGAATCCAGAGAACATTAAGGCTGGTAGCAAGGAAAACAAGAGCAGATAGTGGTTGAATTTGAATACTGATGGGTGGATACTGCAACAATCCTTTACCTGGGGGAATAGCTAAAATCAATGAAATGATAGTTCATCATGGTGAGGGTGTGGAGAAAGACTCCCCCATGACTGCCCGAGTGAAAACCACTATACAAAATATGTGTGGCAGATCCTCAGGAAGATGAAAATTAATCTATCCCAATGTCTATCTATATCATTTTTGGTCATAAACCAAGAAGATACTTCATTCTACCACAAAGACACTTGCTCGATAATGGTCATTGCTGCTCCTTTTATAAGAACCAGAAGATGAAAACAACCTAGGTCTTTCTCAACAGAAGAATGTTTAAAGAATATGTGGCATACTTACACAATATATTATTACTTGGTCCTTTTAAAAGTGTCATCATGAAATTTTCAGCTAATGGATAGAACTTTTAATAGTCATCCTAGGCTAGCTACCCCATACTCAGAAAGAAAAATGTCCGGGTGTTAGCTATTACAATAAAGTCAGCCAAGCTAAGATCTATAGAATCACAATGATTACATATAGAGTAAAGGACTCAAGGGGACAGATAGCTCTTATTAGTAACGGAAAATAGAATAAATAATTATAAATGAGTGGGAGTAGAGAGCATCAATTGATGATGGGAAGAAAGAGATGAGATGTGAGAGGAGAAATGGGTAAAATTCAGGACCATTCTGAGGACAGTGTGGAAGCCTAGAAACTTTCTACAATAATGTACATATATATCAACCTGATGGAAAGGAAATCACCGAATAATAGTGAAGACAGTTCTAACTAGCCATCTCTGATCATCAATTGAAACTTCTATTCTGGAATTAGGTTACATCTAATTGAGTTGCTGGCCAAAAGAGACCCACTGGAACCCAAAATCCAAAGACTGTATCCAAGAAATTTGATAGCTTTTCACAAACTGACAGAAAAGTCCCATTACTGAAGCCTGCACCTAAAGAATGCATTGGACATAGAGAAGTAGAGCTTGTGTCTACCAAGAGCCTTCACTCCTTTGTTCTAGAATAATTTCTAGTAGAAGGAAAACAGAACAATAATAGATTAATATTCTGGTTTCTGTCCTTTTATGTTCATATAATATGTAGCACATTCACTACATAAATTACTCATGTTCTATATGTCATATTCAATATATTGATATTATATTCATATAATATATTCATATATATATATATTATGTGTTCAAATTATTTATATTTAGTTAAGCAGCATGCACAGACATTTTCTTAGATGTTTTAAAAAAATCATCTGACTATATTTATATTAGTCACATAAAAAGAATTTAATAAATGAGCTTCTGAAATTTTAGAGCAACACTGTTGTGCTATCTTGAGTTAAGATTTTATTGTTATTCTTAATCACAAAGTTGGAGCTACATTTAGAAATATCTTTGTGTAGTAAAGAACGCTGGAAGATAACTAGATGTCATTTGAACAAAATTACAGAAAAAATACAGTCGTAAAAGCGTTTTCACATCTGAACTTGTGTCCTTTTATTAAATTTTAATAAAATTTAAGCTGTGTGGAATCCTGACTTCTTGCTATCTTTTAAACCTCAATTACTACTTCTCCATTCTCATTATCTGCCACTTCATAGCAGAAGACACAGCTTCCTGTGTTACTACTCATGGTGATGGCTTAACTAGGATGACTGCAACAAAGATACACGTTGTCCTTTCCTAAAACAGGTCAGCTAGCTGTAGCTTAAGAGGAGGGCAGCATTCATGTGGTCATTTGGGGTCTTAGATTCTCATTCATTTGTTCTTACCATTCATTTTCTTGGTCAATGACAGGAACCAAACTGAGCTGCAAGTCCTCAAAAGAATAAAGTCTTAGGAAAACCAGAACACATATTTTTTTCTTAAATGAAGGAGTATCACAAATTATCAGCATAAACAATGGAGACTAAACTCAACACAGGTAAATGTGAAGTCTGCAGGTTGTCAGTTCCACATCATCTTATAGGAATAAGATGTTTCTTATTCGGCAGAATAAACAGAAACAGCTATTGTGATTTTTGTAAACTTGAAAACATTTTACTGCAGCGTAACTTTATGTTATGAATTTTATTTCTGTCTAAATTGTTTAGTATACTAAAAATTAATGTGTTTATTTTTCAACAACATGCTTGCTCATGGTAGAAAGTGTTTCCTATTATTTTACTGATGTAGATTGCAAAGTTGTGCCAGGCACACAGATCATAACAGCTTCCTTTCATAGATGACACTATGGCACCACCAAATCAAAGCATTTTCTTGCCATGTAGCTCCTAATGAAACCAGAGCTGGGAAAACTTTTCATTACTTTTTGGCATAATTTAAATAAGCCAAGCAATGCTGTGGGTCTTCCCTAACATGGAAATCATTAATTGAAAAAACTAAACATTAACCACTTGAATGACATTGTATTTACTGTGCATGTTTTTGTTTCTAATGTTACACTTCAAAGGGTTTCCTTTGTACCAGGAGGCATCTTGACAACAAGCAGACCTTTCCTTTACATGATTTAACCTCATAATATACTTTTGGCCATATTCTGGAGCACATTGCTAGATTTAGATATCATAATGTTATTTGATAGTTTTAACATTGGCATTGTTGATTTAATACAACATGATAAATATAACAATAAGTACAGTAAGTCATTGTAATGAATAAAATGAATACACCATAAAAAGGTATAGCAAGCTGTTTGTTGATGAAAGAGAAAGTACATAAGATATTAACATTTGTCAGGAAAAAATTCTGAAAAATTCAGGGATGATAAACAATACACAGCCAGGTTCTAGAGCCAGACAGATTGGCAATATGGTCCTACTTCATAAGATTTGAAAAGACAGTCTTCCCTTCTATGTCTTAATAATCACATCCCTAAAATAAGAATACAAGAATATTACTTTCTTCATAGGATCATTGATTTAGCAGACTTCATGAACCTGATGAAGCAAAAGTAAATTACAGCACTTATTGCCATCTCTCACTATGGATCTAAGTGACCAATATGACAAAAGTGTATCTAATATGGTATAGTAACTAATATAGTGAAGACGTTTTGCTTAACCTAGTTTCTTCTAAAATGGTCAGAAGAAAGATCATTCTCCGAATCACAAGCATTCGCCTTCTAAGTAATGTTTTTCTATTGTTACTAAAAACAAAAAGAAAAATGACATAATTGTTTAGTTAGTCTACATTGTGCCTAAGGCAGTATAGCAATACTAGAAGGGCCAGCACCTCCCCAGGGGAAAACAAGCAATGTCAGAAGGATAATCACAAAGGCATGTGCAAATTGCCAAATGCCTCAGAATCAATGAAAGCAAATATCTGTGAGATGACTACTCTTTTAAAAATAGAAAAATAAAATCACTGTTGGCTGAAGGTCCAAGTATAAGTAAGATAATGAAGAAAAGAAATAAGCGATACAATGAAGTTTTGCTTGTATGCTTGAGACTGATGCAGATGTATTTTTATCTACCATAGACATGACCTAGCTAATATCAACCCTTGAGCCCTTGCAAACATTTTTACTAAGAAGTACCAGAAGACATTTTTCACTTAAACAGAGGATAGCTTCCTCAGCTACCTCTGAACACTGTTATTGGTTGAAATTTGTAAAGTAATGGTGCTCTTTCTGCCATTTGTCCAGCTAAATTGATATTAGAATCTAGCTACGTTACTGTAGAATTAGAGGACAGAATTGTGATTAACCTTGTCTCCAACTTGTAGATCCAATTTAGATGAAAGTCCTCTAGAGGATTAAATGCAAATCTCTTTTTGAAATATTTTAAGATTATGATTTATATCTAAAGGTTATTATGAAAGTAAGTACAATGCACCAAAGTTAAAGAAAAGTATAGGTGTAAAGCTTCAAAAGTTATTGGTATTTAAAACAGACCCTGACTACATTTTAATTTAAAAATAGTTACTTATTTTTTAATTATTATTTTTATTGGATATTTTTATTTACCTTTCTAATGTTATTTCCTTTCCAAGTTTCTTTTCCATAAGCCCACTATACCATCCCCCTCCCCTTCTTCTGCAAGGGAGTTCCCCCTCTCCAATCACCTTCCATTCCCTCCTCCCCACCCTGACATTCCTCTACACTGGGACATACAGCCTTGGCAGGAACGCGGGCTTTTCCTCCCATTGGTGCCCAATAATTCTCTGCTACATATGCAGCTGGAGCCATGCACGGGTCTGTCCATGTGTAGTCTTTGGGTAGTGCTTTAGTCCTGGGGAGCTCTGGTTTGTTGGTATTGTTGTTCTTACGGGGTTGAAAGCCCCTTCAATTCCTTCAATCCTTTCTCTAATTCTTTCAAGAGGAACTCCGTTCTCAGTTTAATGGTTTGCTGCTAGCATTCGCCTCTGTTTTTGTCACACTCTGTCTGAGCCTCTCAGGGTACAGCTTTATCAGACTCCTGTCAGCATGCACTTCTTAGCTTCATCAAATTGTCTAGTTTTTGTGGCTGTACATATAATACATATGTATATATGTACACACACACACACACACACACACACACACACACACATATATATATGGGCTGGATCCCCAGGTGGGACAGGCTCTGAATGCCCATTCCTTCAGTCTCTGCTCCAGACTTTGTCTCCATATCTCCTCCTTTGACTATTTTTGTTCTTTTAAGAAGAACTGAAGCATGCTCACTTTGTCCTTCTTGAGCTTCCAGTGCTCTGTGAATTGTATCTTGGGTAATTCAAACTTTTGCTCTAATATCCACTTATCAATGAGTGCATACCTTGTGCGGTGTTTTGTGATTGGGTTACCTCACTCGGGATGATATTTTCTAGTTCCATCAATTTGCCTATAAATTTCATGATGTCATTGTTTTTGATATCTGAGTAGTACTCCATTATGTAGATGTACTACATTTTCTTTTCCATTCCTCTGATGAAGGGCATCTGGATTCTTTCCAGTTTCAGTCTATTATAAATAAGGCTGCTATAAACATAGTGGAGCATTTTGACATATATATTTACACTTATTATTTTGATACAATGTATACATTATATATACACTACACACTGCCAAGTGCCTGTACAGACCAGATGGTCTTGGATCCCATTGGCACTGGAGTGAATGGGTAGTTATGAGACATATGACCTGTGTCATGGAAACTGAACTCAAGTTTTGTACAATAGCAAAAATATGCTCTTAATCACTTAGCTATCACTACAGTCTTTTAGATTCATTTTATGTTATTTTGCTTGATAAATAAATGCTAAGTGACTGCACCTTTATCTAAATTAAGTGCCGTGAATTTAATTATTTTTCATTTCACTTGCATTGATGATACATTTAGAGAAAACTCTGAAATCACATACCTGTCAATTTTAAACATAGATATTCTCATTCAAGTATATTGTAACTATTAGGGTTTAGTTCTGTGTCGATACAGAAATATTTACTTAATATTTAAAAGTAAATGTAAATTAAAAATAGCTTTTTCTGTTTTAATTGAAATTATTTGTCTTATTCATGAGTGGAACTATAGTCACAGGAAGCTTTTTGCATGTGTTTAAAGATTGAAATATATCTTTATTATGCTAATGACACTTTTCCACATTTGTTGTTGACTTACCTCTAACTCATTCTAGTACACCTCTTGAGATGCATCATGAAAAATAAGCTAACAGACTCTAAATATTAAAATGTTATAATATCGATTATATGATCACCCTACAATTTATTAATTCCTTTTTATTTCTACTCTTCAAAATAACACATGTATTTTTTAAATATTTTATGTAACTTTAAAAATATCTTTCTAAAGATCACAGTAGTTTTCTATACACACACACACACACACACACACACACACACACACACACACACACACATCATTGTAGAAATGATCTCTGGTTCTTCCTCCTAGCCTTATGCTCCTAAAAATAGGACCCAGACTCAAAATATTTTTAAAAGTACTTTGCCATATAGATAGGCTTTTCTCTGACTAAGTCATAGTTTACAATAACCCATCTATTCTACAATCTGCCATGTGGCTGGTTACCTGTGCTCACATACCTTGTGTCTGTCTCCTCACATCTTCTTGGGTGAATCTTCTAAACTGCCACTATCCTAGAATCCTTTCTGTCTCTCAGATGACTCACCTCCTATTTCCTGCCTAAGGTATAGGCCATCAGATTTATTCTTGACAGGTGCCACATCCGTAGTAATACTACAATGGTTATACTGTTCATTTTTCATTAGTGCTCTCAACTGCAGTGTGGTCATAGCTTTGCAAATAAAATGATGGTAATGTTTGCTTCATTGACTAAGGTGATTAAGCTCAATTCCTATCTAACAAATACTTGGTCCAACCATGTTCTCCTAATTACAGTAGTAATTACAAAAGAGAGTAAACAGAAACAGGTATCCTTTGAGGTTCCACGTAGGAGTAGCATAAATCATGTCTTCTACTCTTTTGCATTTTTGAGTTACTAAAGTTACAAGACCAAGACAACTTCACTTTCTTGGAAGCTAGTACCATTTAGTTACTAATATAGCAGCACAATTACACAGCAGGGAAGACAGATTCAGGTAACAATAAATGATTGTCACCATTTTCTTTATTGTTTACTTTTTATGTTTTCATAAGTATTTTTAACTACTTATCCAAATAAATCATCTATATGAAATCACTTACATATGTATTAACATGCATTTGCCTCTGTAATTGTTTTTGAGAGTGTCATACATGAATAGTGTACTTTTATTATTTTTACCATTCACTTTTCATACTTCACACGTTCTACCACTTCAAGTCTAATTCATTAAATCTTTATCATTCTTTCATATATCTGTGTATATGAATATACATATATACAACATAATGAGTACATTTATACAAATTAATAAGATTATAAAGTACAAAGCAGTATTAATTCTATTTCTCTGTGATTTAAATTGTGATTTATGGAATACAATTATGTATGTATTAACAATGTAATAATTCTTTCTAGTAAAACATAAAAATTCAATTATGAAATTATTATTTTAATTGATTACTATAATTTTCTATTCATTGTCCTTTTCTCTTCTTAGAGTGAAATGTCAATGATAGTAGAAACAAGAGACAAAAATTTCTATCCTAATTACATTTCATAAATATATGGGAAGTCACAATTTCTTCTCAATAGCATTAATATATTATTTAATATTACCAAGGGCAATCATTAACTAGAGATAAAAGATAATTTAGACTTGACATAAAAGAGTTTGGAAGAAAAATTAAAGGAACTACATATATTGTATTGGAGAAAATGTGAATGTATAATTCATGTAGTCTACTGGAGATAGTAAGACCTTTTCAATGTGTATTTCGATTGGACATAATTCACCACTTTCATTGCTGATTTTGAAAAATAGTCACATTGCTGCAGTGATTAAAAGAAATACAATGGAATCCATGTTCCATGCTGTAAATGTTCATCTTACCACTCAATGATCAGACTTTGAAATGGGACTAAGTACAGAGTATGGCACTAGTAAAGATTGTTAAGTGAATATTTTGTTGAGTAAATGAACAATGCTATTTCATAATTAAATAATGTAATTTCTTGATGACTTAAGGTCAATGTGCACAGTCATTTTCAGACTACTTAACTGGAAAAGGATAAAGAATCTTTATTAGAATTTTATGATGCTTCATAAGTTCCTTGAAGGTGAATTGAATAATCTCAAAAGAAATACTGTAACTAAAATCAACCAAATTATTTTTTCAGTCCTATACGTTTTACTGTCCTTTATATTCAACTTTGAATGTTTTAGCTTTTCATTGAAGATCAAAATGGTTTGAATTTGTTTGACATGAGAAAAAAACTTATTAAAGTCAAATGTAAATTGAACTTTGTCTCACATACTCAGAAAGTGGCAGACATTGGCTGTCACATTATTTATGTGAAGCCAGGAACTGGCTATTTAGTAAAAGCGCCAAACACCACATCTAAAGAACAAAAATCTAGAAAAGTATTAATTTATCCAATAATCAAAATTGTACTGTTTATGAAATTTTTCTGAAATAAACAGAAAAATCATCATTCTATTATTCATACTCTCTATACTATGTAACATCTAAAGTTAAACTCCATCCCACATGCAGCCATCAAACCCAGTCACTATTGCTAATGCCAAGAAGTGCTTGCTGACAGGGTCCTGATATCAATGTCTCATAAGAGGCTCTGCCAGATACATCTGCCTTACCAATACAGATGCTTATAGCCAACATTGGATTGAGCACTGGGAGACAAGTGGAGTAGTCAGGGGAAGGACTGAAGGAGCTGAAGGGGTTTGCAACAATATCAACTAACCAGAACCCCAGAGCTCCCAGAGACTAAACCATCAACCAAAGATTACACATGTGAAATAACTTGTTCAAAACATCAAGAAAATGGTTTTATATGTTATTAATATTGATTAATATCTTACTTTTCTTACTTGAGAATCTACATGTAATCCTACCAAGGCATGAATACCAAGGCATGCTCCTTGATAATTTTGGAGGAATTAGTGAAAAGATTTCTTCAATCTGTAATATTATAAAGATCCACTCTCCATTTAATGTGATTGAAAGGAAATGCTTATTTATTTTGATGACAGTAAAATTTAAAGGTTATTTAAGTTTAAAAGAGTACATTTATATAAGAGAAAGTTATTTCTTGTTTAGCAAAATGTAGCTAAAGGGTACATTCCCACATGCCCACATACGGTGCTATTATGTAATTTAGGAACACTGTACATTGATATTGAAAGCCATTAATGCAGGGTTTTGAAATTAGCTGGAAAATAATAAAGATACTCTGTTAAATGAATAAGATCCTGAAGGAGAAACAAAAGGTAATTACTTGTTTTGAATGTAGACTTTTGCTAAACTGATTCACTTACATTTACTACTAAAAATTGCATCTATCAACCAAAACTTATAATTAAATTCAGTTGATATAATAAGTAATTTGGTAAATTATTGTGCAAATATATTATAGGTTAATATTGAGACAAAATAATATTTAATACTGGTAAACATACCTATCAAATATCAAAGTAATTAACATACACAAGGCAAAGACATAGAATAGCATTGTTAATATATCTGTTTAACCTAAATGTAATAACTTTATAAGTAGTATATTAATGTTCTATTGCATAAAATTAGAAATAATTACAAGGCATAGATGATAAAATAGGTCATCAAAAAGGTTTAATCTTCATAGACAATTTATTATTTTAGGAAAACAGATTTTATCTCCCTACTTTTATTTAACTTCCCTTAGACAAATATTTGTGAAAGTGAGAAATGTTTCACATTACTTAAGGTAAAAATGATAATATACATTAGAGTATGTAAAAGTGATAGTCTAAGTATCAAAAAAGGACAGATGATCTACTGTCCTTTTCAAGTCTTTACTTCATCCCCTCAGAGAAATATCATCAGACCAACTCCTCCCTCAGAATGGGAACATTGAACATTTATTTACAGAGATGCAAACTCATGTTCATAGATGCCTAGTTTGATTAATCCAACAAAAAGAAGAAGAAGAAGGAGGAGGAGGAGGAGAAGGAGGAGGAGAAAGAGGAGGAGGAGGAAAGGAGGAGGAGGAGAAGGAGGAGGAGAGGAAGAGGAAGAGGAAAGGGAGGAGGAGGAGGAAGAGAAGAAGAGGAGAAGGAGGAGAAGGAGAGGAAGAGGAAAAGGAGAAGGAGGAGAAGAAGAAAAAGAAGGAGGAGGAGGAGGAGGAGGAAGAGAAGAAGAAGAAGAAGAAGAAGAAGAAGAAGAAGAAGAAGAAGAAGAAGAAGAAGAAGAAGAAGAAGAAGAAGAAGAAGAAGAAGAAGAGGAGAAGAAGAAGGAAAAGAAGAAGAGGAAGAAAGCACTCTAGTAATTCTAGCAGAGCCCTCGGAGCTGATTATTTTGGTATTTTATTTTGTGTGTTTTTCTAGATGCAGTATATCCATTGTTTGAAATGACAAGGACAACATTTCCCAACCAGAAAAATAAAAGCAAAACCCCAAATCTTGTTTTAAATATTGACACATGAATCCTGTGTCTATATTTGTCAGGTTCTGACAGTGTCTCTCAGGAGACAGGGATATCAGGCTCCTGTTAACAAGTGATTTTTGACATCAACAATGGTGTCTGGGTTCTGTGTCTCCATATAGGATGGATCCCCCGGTAGGCAGTCTTTGGATGGCCTTTCCTTCAGTTCCTGCTCTACTTTTTGTCCCTTCATGTCATTTAGACAAGAGCAATTCTAGGTTAATATTTTTGACATGGGTGGGTGTCCGTGACTAAACTCTGGATTTAGTCTCTACATCTTCTCTCTTCCCTTTGTATTCAGCTAATGTCACCCCCACTGGGTCCTGGGATCCTCTTGCTTTACTGGCATTTGGGACTTTCTAGTGGCTACCCCCAGCTCCCCAGCCCCACACTTCAGTTCAATTTCCTGACCCTCTCCTTCCACAGCTAATCCTGGCCCCCTTCTCCTTCCCCGCCTCGTTCCCTCCCAGGTCCCTCCCTCTCTAACTCCTATCATTATTTTGTTCCCCTTTCAAGTAGAACTGAAGGATTCACACATTGGTCTTCCTTCTTCTTGAGCCTCATATGGTCTGTAAGTTGTACCGTGGGTATTCTGAGCATTTTTCCGAAGATCGAAGATCCACGTATGAGTGAGTACATGCTATGTGTGTTCTTTTGTGACTGAGGTAACAAAGGGACATCAGACTCTTATGATGCGGAAAATTTCAAAACTCAGAGTTGCAACTTCTGCGCTTTTGTGTCCAATCGGCTGTTTTATCTGATATTCATATTGTATGGACAGCCATTTCACAAACTGTAGATTACTTTAGGTCATTCCTTATAAATAACGATTACTTTTGAATGTGGTCTCCTTCTCTAGACTGCAGCAATTAGTAAGAGCAGATGCGATTCTTAGCTGCAGAGATGGTAAGACTCTAATGGATGGACTGCATTAAAGTGCAAAATGCTATGCATCAGCATATTTCTAGTTCATCCCTCTATGTTATTTATTAGCAGATACCCATTCAGCTATGTGTACCACGAGACCATGACAGGAGTTTCATGACAAACTCTTAGAGTATTGTTATCCAACTAAGACAAATTATTTAACTCACTGCTTTCCAAAAAAAATAAAATAAAATAAAATAAAAAAAGAAAGAAAAGAAATCAGAAGGAAACATCGAAATGATAAATTCTGTAATTAAATCTTTTATTTCAGTTATCATTCTATAATTGTGGCAGTTTTATGCTTGCTTGCTTTTATGTCTCTTTGTTCTGTTCCTTTGATGCTCTAGTGTGTACATCAACAAGACGGGAATTAGGTATAATGGTTCCTAAATAAAGACATACTATGAATGCTTTCCCATCTACAGTTCACAAAACCCCTGCTGTCATATCTTATTAGTAGATAATAAACAATACAGAAAGGTAAAGGGAGAAAATCAGCTGCTTATAAATTAATCTAAAGTATTAAAATATCTGAGAAAAATGTTAATTAAAATTGTCATTGGATAATTGAAATATCATTGTGTTTTTAAGCACATTTATAAACCTATAAAGTAACATTACAAATATAGTGAGTGTTAACATTCTGACCAAAAAATAGCTGATTAGTTTGCAGACCTTGCCATGGTAGGCTACTGTGTTTTCAATGAAATTAGACTAGACCGATACAATTATATCAAGATAGTTTAGAAGTTAACATTACAGATCACGAGGAGATATTATTAAGTCAATTTTGAGAACTATAATTTTAGGGAAAATAAATAATTCATTGGAAAGTTTCCACAATTTCTTATATAATACCCAGAGACACTCATATTCAACAAAATGTTCCTTAAAGTAAAATTTGATAGAATTGCCATTGTATACATGATCCTAATCAAAAGACCAATATGTAATAGGAACATCATTTTAAATATAAATAGCACCATGCTATTTTATAAATTAGTATCTATATTGAGGTATTAAATATAATTTTATTTCTCTGTGTGTTTTTAAAGATTTCAAAGTAATGAGAGTGATTCCCTCAGAAGTCATCTAAGGTATCGTTCTGAGTGCACGCCATGTTAGCATATCTTAGTGCCCTCTAGTGTGCAGATCTTAGCAATAGCATTTTGGGTTCTAAATTATGAAATTATTTTAAAATGAAAGATTTTTTTAAAAAGGTCATCTATGAACCAATATCAAGTAAATAAAAGAATTTTAAGTTGGAGAGAAAATTGGAGCCAGATGTCAGTTCAAATGAAATCGAAAAGCTGCTAAAGTGAAATTCCTTCTTTTACTGATTAATTAACCTCACCTTCATTTGTCTAAATGCCGAACAGAATATACTATTTACATACACTTATGCCCTTGCTTCAGAAATTCAGACCAACTAGCTTTTGGTTCCTACTGAAACTCCCATGATTTCTCCAGCTTGAAGTTTAACACAATATACTTCACTCTAGAATTTCTCTGTCCCCCTTCTCTGCTCTAACACACTGATGCATTTGATAGTTAGCACAATGGGAGCCTAAAGCCTCCTGTCATTCTTAAAGGGATAATTTATAAAACAAAGATGAGATACTAAGAAGCAAGTACTAAAGATAATTTTCAAAAAAGAGTGTACGAAGATTAAACACAAGGGAGTCAATCTCCCCCAAATGTTTAAATGAGGTTTGAAAATCATTAGTCATTTTAAAAATGTATCTTTAAATACAGTGATAGCGCCACCAACAGCATTGAAATCAACTATTCTTATCTAGTAATGGTCAATAGTAATCAAAGTATACACATCATGCAGTTAAGGAATACTATATTCCTGCAGTGAATCCATGGCTCTTAATTAGAATGTGTTGGATGGGAGAATGTAGGACAGCTCTTTTGGTTGCAAAGCTATGGAATCCTCCCAGGGCTGACTCACTGCATCACCCTATCTACCAGTTATCCACTGAAAAGCGACTGCAGATTGAATTGAATGATTCCAAACTAGTTTGCGGTTTCTGATATTATAATCAGTTCAATACAGATCAGGAACAATTTTTTTTGAATATCCAAGGGCATCCAAAGCTGCAGAAATAATATTTTACTTGGCAATGCTTATTCTTGGTGTGTATGGACAAGGCTGTCTGTTAAATTCATACAGAATTATTATGCCTTTGTGTTTTGGCAAATCTCCTACATGTTTCCTCTGGGTAACCACCTACTCTGGGTTATGTGGATTACTAGAGACCACATCCATAAATACTTTGAGCATAATACTACAGAGTGATCCACACTGATTTAGCATCCACCAGAACAAGGTATCTCATTGCGTACCTTTGCTGTTATGATATATTTTACTTTATAACGAGTAGAACACCTTAATTTATCCATAGGAGAAGGCAAAAAGATGAGAGTAAAATTATCAAGGGTAGGCACCAAGTAACAGATTCTTTGAGAATCTGTAAGACTGTTGTCTAAAATATTTTCTTACATAGGCATTTTATTCCTGATGGCAACTGAAAAATTTGCAGGGTTTCAAAGGTCTTTGGAAAATAACAACCGAAGGTTAAATAAATTAAGCAACTTGAAAATATTTGCTCAGCTTTATAAATCTGGGACTCCCTTCCAACTATGTTCTCCTAGTGGTGGTGGAAGGAATTTATAACCAGAGCATGACAGAACGTCTCTCTTTCATCTCCAAGAAGAGTACACCGTTTCTTCTCTTCATTTACCCAAACTCACATTGTGAGCAGCTCTCGAACTGAATGCGAGGTAGGCAATTGATGGAAATCCTCACTGGATTACTAACTAGAGCGTATTCCAAACTAGGGCTTATAGACTCGACAGTGATTCAAATGCCAACGCACGGTATGACGCTGCAAAATTCTCCACTTTAAAGGGAAGTACCTGCTCATGAGGAAATGCTCCTCTTAACGAAGGGTCAGACTATTGTAAGCACTGGAGGATCAGAAATGAATAATGAGAAGGAAAGGGTCAGCATTTAAGTTTAGTTCTCAAACACATAATAAATACTGTGAATCATTGTCTAACCACTTTCCAGACTCCGGATCTAACCAGCACCCCTGAGGATTGCTTTATTTTGTCGAAAGAGGGATGATGTTGTGTCTCTAGCCTCCCAAAGGAAGTCAGTGCATTATGTTTGAACCAAGGTCCTTTCTACATCATTTTCTCCTGTATTTTGCCTTAACTTACTAGAGTTTGCCTTTTAATTGCCTGTCACAAGGAGCCTTTTGAACCTCACAGTTCACAGTAGACCACTAATTCCTGGATTGCATAACATTTTTCAAACATAATAGTTTGATCAATTTTTTGAGAACTCCGCAAAGAGCACCCTGAACTCACCCGCTTCCCATTCCTCGGCAGTTCCACTCTCCCACCTTTGCACCCTCTCCCCATGAAAGAAGAAAGAAAAAAAAAGAAAGGGGAGAGGAGGGGAACTGCCAAACTTTATGTTGCCCACCTATTCACTGGAGCGTGGTCAGAGTCCCAGTGGCCAGGCCCGTAAAGATAGCTGACTGAGTCCTTCCCCATCCTCTGCCAGAATCCATCAACTGTGAAGAGCTACCCTTCAACATCTTCATCGCCGTTTTTAAGGACTCTCCCCACTAGCTTCATGTCTGAACAGCTTCGTTTTCTTTTCCTGGCGGTGGCGAGGGAATTGGACACCGAAGCCTTCAATGATTCTCATTCTCAGTTAATGAGTCTGCCTTCCTTCATACCATAGCTAAAGAGGCTTCTTTGTCCATAGCAGCTGTCGATGCAGTGGGCACCAACATAATGTTCAGTGACTGCTCGGATCATCGACAGCAATATGGTATCTGGCAGCGTCCCAGATCTCAGATCTCAACATGGTTTGTGGTGGCGGAAGGAATGACGGACATCAACATGACCCCCATTGGCAGCTCACATCATGGACATCAACAGAGGATCTGGCAGCATCTCAGGTCTCAGATCTCAACATTGTATCTGGTAGCATCAGGGATCTCAGAGATCCACGAGGCCTCCAGTGGCGCAAGTATCACGGAAGTCTTTCAGGGAGACTCAAACCCGAAAATGAGCCATTCTTTATCGCGAATATTCTGCCTTTGCTCATAGTCAGGCTGAGCATGCTCTGCAAGCAGTTGCAGCAGTTGCAGCAGTTGCAGCTCTGTTCAAGAGCTTGGTCTATGGACCAAGCAGAGGCACTGGTTTGGGTGACACTAGGGGAAGGGGCAGGGTACTGGTGCATCCTGTGGTCTATTTTCAGTACTGGTAGTGTAACTTTAATATGGTTGCCTCCTCAACACACTGTGAATTCACTGAAGAAATACTGTTTACCTATGTACATGATCAACAACTCACTATTTTTATATCAAATGAATGAATTACTGTCAATTCGCATGCTGTAAATGTATAAATGTTCTTCGAGGATTCTACATCAGGCTCCTGTCGGCAAACACTTCTTGGCATCAGCAGTAGTGTCTGGGTTTGGTGACTGCATGTGGGGTAGATTCCCAGGTGCTGCAGCCTCTGCATGGCCTTTTCTTCAGTCTCTGCTCCACGCTTTGTCCCAGTGTTTCCTTTAGAAAGGAGCAATTTCTGGGTTAAAGATTCGGAGATCAGTGGGTAGCCCCATTCCCCAAATGGGGGCCTTGACTAGCCTCTGAATATGGTCTTTACAGGTTCTCTCTCCCTTCTTTTGGGTATCTCAGCTAATGTCATTCCCTTTGGGTCTTGGGAGCCTCTTGCATTCCTGGACTTCCTGTTGGCTAGCCCCAGTTCCCCATTCCCCATTGTTGCTATACAACCTCTGCTCAATTTCCTGACCCTCTGTACATCTTGCCAGTTTCCTCCCGCACCTGGTCCCCTCCCCAATTTTCTCTCTTCCCCTTCTCTCTTCCACCCAAGTCCCTCCCACTAATTATTTTCTTCCCCCTTCTAAGTAAGACTGAGGCAACCACACTTTGGTCTTCCTTCTTCTTTACCTTAATATGGTCTGTAAATTGTATCATGGGTAACCCGAGCTTTTTTTCCTAATATCCACTTATCAGTGGGTACATACCCTGTGTGTTCTTTTGTGACTGGTTTACCACACTCAGGATGATATATTCTAGTTCCTTCCATTTGCCCTGTGGAGGCATCATTTTTTAATGGGCCCCTAATACGGAAGTCTCCTAAGAGGTTCTGCCAGAGCCTTGCCAACAGGGATGTTTGAAGCCAACAATCAGACTGACAAAGGGGCCCGGATGGAAGATTTAGGGGAAAAACTGAAGAAGCTGAGGGATTTGCAACCCCATAGGAAGAACAACAGTATCAACCAACCAAACCCCACAGACCTCCCAGGGACTAAAGCACCAACCAAAGAATTCACATATGGGTCACATGAGGGACCCATGGCTCCAGCTGCATATGTAGCTGAAAATGGCCTTTGGTTCTGTGAAGACTTGATACCCCAGTGTAGAAGAATGTTAGGGCAGTGGGTGGGTGGCGGAGCACCCTCCTGGAGGCACAAGAGAGAGTGGGTAGGATGGAGGGTATTCAGAGAGGAAACAGGGAAAGGGGAATAACATTTGAAATGAATATAAACAAAATAACCAATAAAAAATTAAAATGTAATACAATTAATTTAAAAAGTCCGATCTAGTCACAGAAATAAACAACTTGAAATACAAATTTAAGTAGATAAATTTTGTGCGGACTATATAAAATTACTGAATCAGTCTTAATTTATTCCTGTTTTTTTCTATTAAAATTACAAACATTGCATTTTTCATGGACTCATTAATACTTTCAAAACAACAACCATTTTATTAACTTGTACTCCATCCAGGCTCTGGAATTATAAACACCTAGGCTCTATATAAATATGTAACCTAAAACATTTAGATGCAAAGAATTTCAAACATTAAAAGGTTAGCATTCCATACATAAAGAGTAAAAAAAAATTGATGAAGTAGCTTTATATAACTCACATGAAATCTTAAAAATTTTCCACATTGTATACAATTGAATATATATGTGTTAGTGGATATACATATGCATGCAGCAGGTGGTTAGACCGAAACTAAAGACACACTGGACAGTTGTTTTTTCAACGGCTACACACTTAAACAGTTTGTCAAGAAACGAAGTTCGAAAGATATTCTTGGCTTTGTAAATATTTTTAAAACTAGGAGTCTATGTCTAAATTTGTTCCACCTAATTTATTCTTCAGGAAAGTCATTTTGTAAAATTTTATCCAATATCTGTTTGCATATATAAACCATTAGCCATAAAATGCAATAAAGTGATTGCCCTCTTCTGCACATTAAACATATTGACAGACAGCATTTCATTCTAGTTATTCAAGGATAAATCAGGCTTGCTTTTATCTTCGGAGGAGGACTGCAAATATTTTTGAGACTCGGAGGCAAAAAGAAAATATTCTGATTTTTACTGACAGTGAATGATACATTGATTAGATCCTACTATTAAATATTGGTGTTCAATGGGCAAGTTACATGGAAGAGGCATCAAATGATTAAATAAGTACTGTCAGGACTTAAAAAGACAGCAATTTATTTTTCTGTGCAAGAACTCTCTGCACAGAAACAGCTCAGTAATTGCACAGCTGTCACAAGGGTCTGCTCCCCTCATGCCTGCATAATTTTATTCTATAGATTTTTCCTTTCAGCTGACAGACTGCTCGAATAAGTAGAAACACTGTGCCTATACATTCTGCACAGAAAAATGAGGGTCGATATGCAGAAATGAATTTTTCATATTATATTTTTGATTTTTTTTTCTGGAGTAACAATTGTTCTCCATGAAAGTTTACACTGATGTACTCAACAATTAATTTTGTTTGTTTGTTTAATTTTTACACTCCACTCCAGATTTTACTCTCCTCCAGGTCCACCTTCCAACTGTGCCACATCCCATACCTTCTCTTCTCCCTGCCACGCCCCTACAACCTCTCTCCAGGAGGATGTCCCCACGCCACCAGACCTCTAAACTCCCGGGGGTCTCCATTCTCTTGAAGGTTAGGTGCATCTCTATGACTGAAACCAGACCCAGGAGTCCTCTGCTGTATATGTATTGGGGGCCTCCTATAAGCTGGTGTATTCTGCCTGGTTTGTGATCCAGTGTCTGAGACATCTTCAGGAGTCCAGGTTAATTGAGACAGCTGGTGCTTCTACAGGGCTACCCTCCTCCTCAGCTTCTTCCAGGTTCTCAACCACAGGGGTCAGCACCTTCTGTTCATTGGTTGGGTGCAAATATCTGCATCTGACTCTTTCAGCTGCTTGCTGGGTCTTTTGGAAGGTAGTCATGACAGGTCCCTTTTTTGTGAGCACCCCATAGCCTCAGTAATGGTGTCAGGTCTTGGGACCTCCCCCTGAACTGGATCCCACTTGGGGCCTGTCTCTGGACCTTGGGTTCATCTCCATTTCCATCCCTGCATTTCTTTCAGACAGGAACAATTATGGGTTAGAGTTTTGACTGTGTGATAGAAAACCCACACACACTTGATGCCCTGTCTTTCTGCTGGATGTGGGCTCTACAAGTTCCCTCTCCCCACTGGAGGGCATTTCATCTAGTATTCCTCCCTTTGCGCCCTGAAATTCTGTCATCTCTCAGTTCTCTGGTACATTCAGGAGGGTCCTTCCAACCTCCTGCCTCCCAAAGTTGGCTGTTTCCACTCTTTCTGCTGGTCCTCAGGGCTTCAGTCCTTTCCCCCACATAGTACCAAATCATGTTCCCCTCTCACCCACCACCCAGTCTCCTTTACCTCCCAGATCTCTCATCCCTTCTCCCTTTGCGGTTGCTTTCTTCTCCCTCCCAAGTGGTACTGAGGCTTCTTCACTTGGGTCCTTCAGCTTGTTGATCTTTTTGAATTCTGCAGACTCTTTCTGGGAATTCTGTATTTTTTTTTTGGCTAATATCCACTTATTATTGAGTACATACTGGGCATATCTTTGGGGTCTGAGTTACCTTACTCAGGATATTTTCTAGTTCCATTCATTTGCCCGCAAAACTCAGGATGTCCTCATTCTTAGTAGTATTCTATTGTGTAAATGAACAACATTTTCTATATCCATTCTTCTGTCCTGGGACATCTGGGTTGTTTCCAGCTTCTGGCTACCACATATAAGGTGGCTATGAACATAGTGGAACACGTGTCCCTGTGACATAGTGAGGCATCTTTTGGATATATTCCTAAGAGTGGTATTGCTGGGTCTTCAGGTAGATCTATTTACAATTTTCAAGGAACCTACAAATTGATTTCCAGAGTGGTTGTACTAGTTTGCAATCCCACCAGCAATGGAGGAGTGTTGTTCTTTCTCCAAATCCTTGCCAACATATGTTGTCTCCTGAGCTTTTGATCTTAGTCATTCTGATTATAAGATGAATCTCAGGGTCATTTTGATTTTCATTTCTCTAATCACTAAGGACTTTATACATTTCTTTAGGTGCTTCTCATCCGTTCAAGTTTCCTCTGTTGTAATGCCAACCAACCAAATCTTCCAGGAACTAAACCACTACCAAAAGACTATACATGGACTGACCCAGGGCTCCAACTGCATATGTAGCAGAGTATAGACTTGTTGGGACACCAGGGAAGGGGAAGACCTTGGTCCTGCCAAGGTTGGAACCCCAGTGCAGGGGAATGTGGGGGTGTCGTTAAGGGAGGTGGATGGGGAGATCACCCATATGGGGGTGGGGTGGGGATGCGGGTTTATGGACAGGAAACCAGGAAAGGGAATATCATTTGAAATGTAAGTAAAGAATTATATCTAATAAAAAAAATTAAAAAAAGATTCCTCTGTTGTGAATTATCTGTTTAGTTCTATAGCTCTTTTTTTTGAAAGTATCTGGTTTTATGTTGAGGTCTTTGATCCACTTGGACTTCAACTTTGTGCAAGGTGACAAATATGGGTCTATTTTCATTTTTCTACATACATACATCCAGTTAGACCAGCACTGTTTATTGAAGATGCTTTCTTTTTTCCATTGTATATTTTTGGTTCTTTGTCAAAGACCAAATATGTGTAATTGTGTGGTTTTACTTCTGAGTCTTCAATTTTATTCCATTGATCAACCTGTCTGTCTCTGTACCAATATCACGCAGTTTTTAACCATTATTTCTCTTAGAGTTTGAGTTCAAGGATAGTGATTCTCCAGCTGTTATTTTATTGTTATTTTTGTTGTTGCTGTTGTTGTTGTTGTTCTGAATTTTTGCCTTTCCAGGTGAATTTGACAATGTTTTTTTAGATGTCTTTGATGAATTGTGTTGGGAATTTGATGGGGATTGCATTGAGTCTATAGAATACCTTCCATAGGATTGCCATTTTTACTATGCTAATTCTGCCAATCCATGAGCATGGGAGATCTCTCCATTTTCTGAGATCTTCTTTGATTACTTGAGCAACTTGAAATTCTTGTCATACAGATCTGTCACTTGTTTGGTTAGTTACCCCGAGATATTTTATGTTATTTGTGACTACTCTGAAGGGTGTTGGTTCCCTAATTTCTTTCTCAACCTGTTTATCATTTGTATAAAGGAAGGTTACTGATTTATTAGAGTTAATTTTATATCCTGTTACTTTGCTGAAGTTGTTTATCAGCTGGAGAAGGTTTCTGGTAGAATTTTTGGGGTTGCTTATACATACTATTATATACTCTGCAATAATCTGTATAAAATAACAAATAATGAAAAAAATTAATCATGATTATTTCCTTGTCCAAATCTCGATGTTTACCCCTTTTTGTACAGACTTATCTAATGTCCCCTCTCCCTCTCCCTCCCTCCTCTTCTCTTTCCCTAAAACCCGTAATTTCTCCAACTTCGGATGTTACAAAAGAGATGAGGTTAACCATCAACATACTATTCCACATTTCTGTTTCATTTAATAGTTTTTTTCTTTTTTTCTTCCCTCTTTCTACTTTCTTTTCTATTCTTATAATGAATTTCCAACAAACACTCTCCTTAGTCACTCACTGGAGTCTCTCTAGCATGTGTGTTTTTCTGTTAGTACAAGTTACTATAAATTATGATTTCTCTTATGTGAAAGTTCTTATGCCATGATACTATATCATGTATCTCATTCCTAATATTAACCTCACATATAGAGTATTTTACATGAATAAATGTAAATAGTAAATGTAATTTACAAGGATTCTTATGGATTTGAGTATTTGTGTTGCTAAATCTCCATTAAGTATTCATATATGTTTTCTAAATCTCTACTGTTTGTCACTGTCTTAGGTCATATATATATAGTTCTGAATAAAACAAATTCTAATATCCTCTAGGATTTGTAAGAAAGGGCAATTATTAAATTATGCAGCACTTAGATGACAAAGGAGAGTAATTTAAAATCATATTTGGGCAAGGAATTATTTGGAGCAGGGATTTAATGAGAGGTTTTCTTTTTAATAAGGATAAAATAAGGTAGACAGCACTGAGACAATACACAAAAATATAAACTTGACGTGTTTAAAATTTGAATTGAGGTCAAAGGAAGAAGTTTAAGATAGGAAGCTGTGTGAAATACCCAAGCAAAATATGACCAATCTGATAAATGGAAAGAGTGTGAGATCAGCAGGTAGGATTATAGTAATAAATAAATAAATAAATAAATAAATAAATAAATAAATAAAACAAAATCAAGGAGGGGGAGGAGGTGATGGACGTAAGATGGGACCGTACTATAGAAATGAAGAGAAAACTCATGTAGAATCTGGTAGAATATTATGAGCACTTGACCTTCCAGTCCAAGTGAATCAGCATGCTGTTGTCTCCTTTGGGTTTAAGAATGACCTGCTCACTCTCGCATTTTAAGAGCCAAAGTCTTCACACACTGAGAGGTAACAGTTCTTCTTAAGTCTAAAAACAAATCTCAAAACAGATATAATGCAGAGACCCACTTGTTTGCATGCTCAACCATCCCACACAAAAACAAAACAAAACAAACAAAAAAACAAAACACTGAGCTGGAATACATAATGTATACCCAAAGAACCTGAAGGTAAAAATGTATGGAAAATGTAAATAAAACAAAATAAAATGATTAAAATCAAACAAAAAACAAACAAAACCGGCATGACATTATGAAACAAGAAACTTTCAAAGATGCTGTTGAGTTCATTTTATGTTGGTCATCTACTTCTGGGCATAAAGTATATCTTAAAAGCAGTTTGGTTCCCCACTGAGATTTCAGTAGAGAAAACTAAATTTTCATTTGAAAGTTGCTATCAGTGGGAGATAGTGTTTGGCTAAGATATGGGACATGTGTTTGCTTCTTTCATCTCAAGGAGTGTTAACTTCATGGGAAAAGAGAGGGAAGGAAAAGATGAACCTGAGGTGAATTATGAAGGTAGTTCAAAGAATTGTAATAGATAGAATTGCTAAATTATAAATGTGCTATGAATCTATATATATATATATATATATATATATATATATATATATATATTACAAGGTTTCATACTTATTCTAGGCCTCTACCTGAAATATTGAATGGTACTGTGATCTACAAAGATATGAATGACTTTGAGAGAAGCAAAAATAGATGTTAATATGCTGTTGTGTGAACTTTTTCTGGGTTGATGCCAGGAAATTTTTATTCATCCCCAGAAGGGCACCAGGAACAGATCAGAGCAAATAATGTTACTGAAGTCCATGCTGAATGAGAGCTCATTGGTGTTTCTGAGAGGAGTGTGGATGATACAAGGTTAACACCATCTCCACAAAGCTTGAAAATAAATTAATGAAGATATAGATATTCCAGTTCCACCCCTGTATGGTAACTTTGATATGTATGGAATCTTACTACCTTCCTGTGGGAACACCTGGCTTTAAAAAAATCTATGTAATCACTTCTCTTCAAAATTGTTGAGGAGAGGACATTCTAGAAAAATTACTTTTTCATGAATATAGAACCATATGCTGGTTATTTATGAAACCACAATTATATCAATAACAATTATAAACCCCAAAACCTCCTTATTCCATGTGTTTCTCTCAGAAGAACTATTCTGAAGCCTCAATTAGCACATAGCCAGAAAAAGAATTGAGGCTAATATAAAATATGTTGATGTGTCCATGCTTGTAACTGTTGTGTATAAATAATTGTGTGCCTTACAACTCATTGTTCATTAACATTCACATGAAAATGTGTGCAAACTTCAAGTCAGTTCATGACATTTGGAAACTGCACATGAAATTCTTTCTAATTAGTGTGTGTTATGTAGGGGAGATGAAAATATGAGTCATCCAGTAAGAGTAAGTTCTACCTACCTTTCCGGTATATACAAATTCAGTTTCTAGTGCCCAAGTTGGGTGACTCACAGACATAAACATCTTAGCTCCAAGAGATGGAAATTTCTCTAACAGCACCCACGTGCATATACACATACACGAAATTTAAAATAATTCTTCTTTATAAGATACTGTTTGACAGTCCCCTTAAAACTCATCAAAATATGTGACAGTGGTGCGTACATTCTGAGTGTTTTTACATCTCCAAATTTCATAGGTTGAAATTCTGATACCCAAAGTCCTGGAATTATGAGATGTTGCCTTTAAGAGTTGATTTAGGGTGAGGGGCTAAGAACAGAATTGGAGCTTTGATAAAAGAAATTGAATGGAATTTATTCATATTTCAGATATGTGAGGATATAAAAAGAGATACCTTAGCTGAATCAGTTTAACTATGTGTGTGGTAAGGTTAAACAGCTCTACCAAATAATACATGATGTAGGTTTTTCTCTTTAGTAACGATGGAGGGAAGAGTAAGAGAGAACTCCAGGTATAAGGCAAGCATTTTAAAAATCTCAAAAGAAATCCAGTTTCACTATTTTTAAGTATGTTTTACTTCATGTACCGAGATAGATTGAAATTTTAACTGGACACACCATTTTTAGACAACCCTAACTGAATCTTATCTCTAGTCAGTCACTTATTCTCACTAACTTTCCTCAATGTGGCTTATATACCCCACGACTCCTTTAACTCTCTCTTGCTGATAACCAGACTATAAAAATTTATCACTGCCATGTTGGAAAATGCCATACATTTTAAAGTTTCTGCCTAAGTTACATGCTACTTAAGGAACCCCATACAAGACCAACAATAACACTTACTGTAAGTTGCAATATGTTTATCTAAACATTTAAATCAGATTTGAGGATATGTCCTTATGAGTACAGTGTCTGCCTCACAGGATATATATTTAAGGAAACAAAGACTCTATTAATACATCAGGTGTTTAGCAGTCATCAATTGTCGCATTGTAAAATATGTTTGATCTCCAGAGAACCAAGACCAACCTGCATTCTCTTCATCCCTATTGACTGCATAGAGGTTCTTACACCAAGATATCTTATCAATATCCTAAAATACAGAAATAATTAAAAATTATATTAAACTATACCTTTTAAATGTTAGACTACTTTATGCAACATAGGAATATTTTATACCATAGTGTCTTCCCATGTCATAACACTCTATGCTTAAAATCCCACCAACCGAAATGGTACAGTTCTCAAGCTGTATGTTTACTTTATGTTTACATAATCTCTTTTTACAAATATTCAAAGGGTTTTTAATATTTCTGAAAGTAACTGGGGTTGTAGAGAACTAGGTAGATGCCTTTTTTCTTCTGTAAGTTTTATTTCACTTATTAGCATTCATGATGTATACTGTCCTGGTACTTGTGTGCATGTGGAATGAGAACTGGGTGGTCTGCAAACTGTTGCATAATGCCTCATGCTGTTGAACTCTGACAATTTAAGCTGTACAGGGAAGGCCTGCTGGTTTATTTTGGTGAAGACATCCACATTTCTAGAAATAGAGTAAATGGAAAAGCTATGTCTCAAACTATTCATCACTCAGTACTTGCACAAAGTAATATGGTTGTGAGTAATGAAAGTCCCAAGGATGGGGGAAAAAGGAAATCTTTGTGAATATCTGCCTGCTTCTATTAGTAGGCAAAGCTAAGATGATCATGACCTTCAGTATTCTCAATACTGCACCTTATGTTCTTCTGGAGTGCTCCAAAAGCCTAAGTGATCCTAATGATTCCCATGAGAAAGGATGCAGATGAAACGTAAGGTCTTTCCAGTATGCTTTACTGAAAGGAATGAAGATTAAAGCTTAACTTGGTACCACTTTTCTTACTTATTTGTTTTTCTTCTTTTTTCCCCCACAAACTTCACATTTCCCCCTGATTTAATTAGATTTTTATGCACTCTTTTGGAAAGAGTTTACATTTTAAAGGCCTAAATTAGCCCCCAGAAATAACTGAGGAAATGACTTACTGGAATCTGCACATAATAAAAAAAAAATTTAAACCAGAGTTTAATATGAAGTGACTCAGAAATAGAGTTTGTATATTTGAAAATCAAATAGCAGTCTTCTTATGCAAAGAATTAGGAAGTCTGAGCAGAGTTCTAGGCATTTTAAAAAGGGATTAAGATATCTCTAAAACGAACTTACAATGGGTGAAAAAAAAACTTCACACTTGGATTCTTTTATAGTTACAACTAAATTTAAATATTTTTATCTGTTTTAAAATGTATTAAATTCCCAATAAATAAGGATGTGAACCCTTTTTTGTTAACAAGACAAGCACCATCAAAATCCGGGTTTTATTGTCTATCTCTAATCTCTTCCTATCATCACTTCTGCTTTTATTAGCTATTAATTGATATTAAGTGGTATTGAATTACTTCTAGTCTTAGGAGAAAAAAATAAGGCTGTCTTTTCTCCAATGGCTTTAGTCACAATTCAAATTCATTAAGTTAAGAAACTGTTTGTTTAATGTCCAATTTTCTGAGGAACCTCCAGACTGATTTCCAGAATGGTTGTACCAGTCTGCAATCCCACCAACAATGGAGGAGTGTTCCTCTTTCTCCACATCCTCGCCAGCATTTGCTGTCACCTGAGTTTTTGATCTTAGCCATTCTCACTGGTGTGAGGTGAAATCTCAGGTTGTTTTGATTTGCATTTCCCTTATGACTAAAGATGTTGAACATTTCTTTAGGTGTTTCTCAGCCATTCGGCATTCCTCAGCTATGAATTCTTTGTTTAGCTCTGAACCCCATTTTTTACTAGGGTTATTTGTCTCCCTGCGGTCTAACTTTTTGAGTTCTTTGTATATTTTGGATATAAGGCCTCTATCTGTTGTAGGATTGGTAAAGATCTTTTCCCAATCTGTTGGTTGCCGTTTTGTCCTAACCACAGTGTCCTTTGCCTTACAGAAGCTTTGCAGTGCTATTAGCCCAAATGCCTGAATTACCCTAGATGCCTAGAACAAATGAAACTCAAGACGGATGATCAAAATGTGAAGGCTTCACTCCTTCTTTAAAAGGGGAACAAGAATACCCTTGGCAGGGAAGAGAGAGGCAAAGATTAAAACAGAGACTGAAGGAACATCCATTCAGAGCCTGCCCCACATGTGGCCCATATATATACAGCCACCCAATTAGACAAGATGGATGAAGCAAAGAAGTGCAGAAGTGTAGATCGCTCCTGAGAGACACAGCCAGAATACAGCAAATACAGAGGCGAATGCCAGCAGCAAACCTCTGAACTGAGAATAGGACCCCCGTTGAAGGAATCAGAGAAAGAACTGGAAGAGCTTGAAGGGGCTCGAGACCCTATATGTACAACAATGCCAAGCCACCAGAGCTTCCAGGGACTAAGCCACTACCTAAAGACTATACATGGACTGACCCTGGGCTCTGACCTCATAGGTAGCAATGAATATCCTAGTAAGAGCACCAGTGGAAGGGGAAGCCCTGGGTCCTGCTAAGAATGAACCCCCAGTGAACTAGACTGTCGGGGGGAGGGCAGCAATGGGGGGAGGGTGGGGAGGGAACACCCATAAGGAAGGGGGGGGGAAGGATGTTTGCCCGAAACCGGAAAGGGAATAACACTCAAATGTATATAAGAAATATTCAAGTTAATAAAAAATAAATAAATAAAAAAGAAACTGTTTGTTCCTTTCTCTGCTAAATTATGTAAAGTAAGGAACCCGAGGAAGACAAATTATGAGGCCCTACCTTTCATTCTTCAACTTTCTCTTTGATTTCCACTCTTTTATCCCTAAGTTGCCAGGATCCATATTACCTCCCCCATACCCACTGAAAAGTTTAAAAGAGAGTTCTAGAAGGCTTGGGTCTATATCATCACATTTTCTTGTCCTTTTTTGTTTGTTTTGGTTTGTTTGGTTTGTTTGTTTGCTTTGTCCTATGTTCTTAGGAAATATTTTTTTAACACAAGGTTTTTGTCTCCCTCTTTGATTTTATCTCTGTCTCATTTCTTCTCTCTCCCTCCCTCCCAAACTCTCCACACCAATGTGCAAAGTCATATGTCTCTGTATAAAAGTATGAATTTGGGACTTTTAGTGATGACATTAGTGTTACTGTTGCTTTGTTTGTTTTTGCTTTTGTTAAAATGGTCTTCATTATATAACTCCAACTGTCCTGGAACTTGCTATGAAAGCCATGTTGATTGAAGACCTGTTTGGCTCAGTCGAATTCACACTGTGGAGGAAGAGAACTGACCTCTGAATGCAGTCCTCCAATGGTCACATGTGTGCCAAGATATGTACATGTGAGGATACACACAAATAAATGTAATACTTTTTTCTTTTAAAAAGTGGACAGACAACTGGTTTATTGTTCAGTCTTAGATGGAAATGCACTATTTCCTCCCTGATGGCGATATTACTTTGAGGCTTTTCATAGATGATTCTTATTATAGTCTAGATATTTCATTCTGTATTTGCATTGTTGCAAGTTCATTATAAAAAGTATGATGAACTCTGCCAAGAATTTTATTTAATTTTCTTATATATGCTAAAGTGATTTTTTAAAAATGTTTATCTTCATTCTGTTAATGCAGCATACCACAGCTGCATTCTGGCTAACTTGCTCATATTAGCAAAACTGGTGTCTTAGGGAAAAATATTTTTACTTTGCCATGGTGGATGCCTACTTACTTTTGAATAAAGAATTCAAATATTCACCACTGTGGTTTGTACTCAATGTACAAGATGTAAGTGAAATCTATGTCTTTTTTATCTAGCTTTACTGTGTTATCTCTTGAGGCTTATTCACAGTACTCAAGATTTGATTATTTTCTATTAGTAAATGAATGAAAAAAACAATTTTACTATAATATGTCTAATACTATATCCTCTAAACTGAAAAGAAGAGATTCTACACTATAAACAAAATAGAGTAATCAACACAGAAACAAATTTCATATATATATATTAATATGGGACCTACAAAGTAGTTAAATGTAGAAACACAGATTCAAAAATAATTATTAAAGTTACTAAGGGGAAGGCAACAAAATGGTCAAAGCACAAAAAGAATAATACTTATGAATAAATTTAGAGATTGAATGTAGCCTGATATCCTTGTCTAAACAATATTGAATTTTAGGCTGAAACCTAGGAAATGGTCTTTTATGAAAACTATTTCCCAAGTTAAAATAGAGAGAGAGAGTGAACTGTCATTTTTTTTCTCATGTTGAATTATCTCAGTCTATTAGGCCATCTTTGGAAAAACCTAGCTAAAAATAAAAGACATATCTACTGGAACCTATGAAGTATGATATTAATTTTAGCTCTAATAATCTTTACAGATCAAAGCAGCTTGAAAGCAGCCTTCATATATCTAGGGGTTGTACTAAGCAATATATTAGCAGGAGAATATTTGTGGCATATTTCTAATATTAACTTTCATGTAACTGAAAACAAAATGGTAGATAAGGTACCTGAAGTTTCCCTTGATAGGACGTTTATATAAAATGAAACCCAATAGACATAATAAAGATAAGCGCACTGAAATTAAAAGAAACCAAATGTCATTCTTTGACATCACTTCTAGGTAAGTGCTAGGAAGCATGAATGCAGGGTGGGGAGCAGGAGTGTTGAGGAAAATCAAAACCCAGTTAATAAATAATGCTTTAATTGATTTATAAGATGGGCCATTGACCATCTAAGAAAGTTGAATAAATTTATTAACCACAAACTCTTATTTTCGTTTTCAGCTTATTGCATATATGTTACTCAATAGCCAAAAGTATACTTCATTCACATATCAATACTCTCATATGTTCAGGAATTTACTCATGTATTTAATTCTAAGCAAATGAGTTGCAACTGAGAAAATGAACATCCTTGAAAAGGATAGCCTTTTAAAGAGTAGTAAATAAACGATGTTTATAATTCTTTCAAAATGCATTCGCTATTAAATTTTAATTAACATTACTATTACTCATATACATTAAACAGCTATTTATCCCTCTAGAGTCTTCAAACATCTACAAATCATTCGTTCTTTATCATATACTTAGGACTCAAGGGCAACTCTGAGCACTGAAGTTTTAGCATGAAACTGACAATGTTGTTGTAAGAATATATATAAAAAAGCTATCTTTATCCCCCACTAGGTCTGGCACTGCAGTGCCCCAAGATATCTACTAGATACCTTGCCCGAAGCACACATTCCATTTCCGTGGTGGCCCAGTGTCCCTAGCTGCCACACACTTTCTTACACTTAAATCGCTACATGAAAGAACACACAACACAGTAACTTCTGATCCAATTGGTATGATATAATTGCCCATGTAAACATACAAAGCCCTGTACACATCCATCCCTTAAGAACATTCATAACAACCTGTAAAGGTACAGCGTGGAATCTTAACATCAGTTTCCATGTTGTCCCACGGCTACTCTGCTCTCTTGTCCCTTCTTCTGTTCCAGTCTCCTTCTCTTCCTTCAAACGTTTTTCCTGCCCATCCTTCTTTCTCATCCAATGACGGACCTCATTCTATCTTATTCCTGCCTCACCTGTAACATCATCCCACACAACACATAAAATTTTAATATTATGTTTCATTAGTCCCACATACCCAACTGATATGAAATTCTTTTTGGAAGGGTTGAAAGTAACAGGGAAAGTGAATAGTTCATTTACATATAATGATTGGTAATAGAAAAATAGTTACATGGAAGTGATAGATAAATTGCTGGGTGGATAAAATTATATTTATTGATAGTGAACATAATGGTTTGAATAAAAAATGGCCTACTAGGCACATAGGGAATAGAACTACTAAAAGTGTGACTTTCTGGGAGTAGTTGTGGCTTTTTTGGAGAAGTTGTGTCACTAAGAGGCCAGGCTTCGAGGTCTCATAAGCCCAAATCATATCCAGTGGCTGACTTTCTTTTCCTGATGTCTGCTGATCCAGATGTAGATTTATCAGCTACCTCTCCAGCACCATGCATTCCTGCCATGATGATTATAGAATAAACCTCTGAAATTGTAGGTCAGCCCAATTAAATGTTATTCTTTATAAGAGTTGCAGGGAAATCAGTCTGATTTTTCCACAGAAAACTGGACATAGTACTACCTGATGACTCAGCTATACTTCTCCTTGGCATATACCCAAAAGATGCCTCAACATTTTACAAGGATACATGCTTCACTATGTTCATAGCAGCCTTATTTATAATAGCCAGAAACTGGAAACAACCCAGACATCCATCAACAAAAGAATGGATACAGAAAATATGGTACATTTACACGATGGAACACTACTCAGCCATTAAAAACAATGACCTCATGGAATTCACAGGAAAATGGATGGAACGTGAAAATATCATCCTGAGTGAGGTACCCCTGTCACAAAAGAACACACATGGTATTTAGTCAGTGTTGAGTGGATTCTAGGGAAAAAACTTGGAATCCTCTTGATACAACTTACAAACCATATTAATGTCAAGGAGAAAGAAGACCAGTGTGGATGCCTCACCTCATAGGAAGAACAACAATATCAACCAAATAGACACCCAGGAGCACCCAGGGACTCAACCACCAACCAAAGAGTATGTACGGAGTAACTCATGGCTCCAGTCGCATATGTAGCAAAGGATGGCCTTGTGTAGCATCAATGAGACAAGAGACCATTGCTCCTATGAAGGATTGATGCCCCACTGTAGGAGAATGCCAGGGCAGGGCGGCAGGAGGGAGTGGGTGGATGGTACAGCACCCTCATAGTAGCAGGGAGAGAGGGAATGGGATAGTGGTTTTCAGGAGGGGAAACCAGGAAAGGGTATAACATTTAAAGTGCAAATAAAGAAAATATCCAAGAAAAGAAGAAAAAAGAAAGGGGAACAAAATAACCACTGGAGGTAGAGGGTGAGCAGAATTTGGGAGGAAGAGAGAAAGGGGAGAGAAAGAAAGGTGGGAACAGGATCAGGTGTGAGAGGAGACAAGAAGATATACAGAGGGCCAGGAAATGGAACAGAGGTATGAAGCAATGGGGGATGGAGAACTGGTTGTTGGGGTTAGCCAACAGAAAGTCCCAGATGCCAGGAAAGCAAGAGGCTCCAAGGACCCAAAGAGAATGACATTAGCTGAAATACGCAAAACCTGTAGGGACAATATCCAGAGGTTAGGCAAGGCCCCCATTTGGGGGATGGGGCTGCTAACCACTCGTCTCCAAATTTGTAACCCAGAATTGCTCCTGTCTAAAGGAAACACATGGACAGAGAGTGGAGGAGAGACTGAAGGAAAGGCCATCCAGAGACTGACCCACCTAGGGATTAATCCCATATGCAGTTACCAAACCTAGCCATTATTGCTGATGTCAAGTGCTTGGTGACAGGAGCCTGACATTGATGTCTCCAAAGAGGTTCTAGCAGAGCCTTGCTGATACAGATGGTGATGTTTGCAGCCAACTATTGGACTGAACACTGCGACCCCAATGGAGGAGTTAGGGGATGGACTGATGGAGCTGAACGGGTTTGCTACCCCATAGGAAGAGCTACTATGTCAACCAACCAGACCCACCAGAGCTCCCATGGACTAAACCACCAACCAAAGAATACACATGGAGGGACCCATGGTTCCAGTTGCATATGTAGCAGAGGATGACCTTTTCTGGTATCAAAGGAAGGGGAGGCCCTTTGTCCTGTAAATGCTTGGTGCCCCAGTGTAGAAGGATGCTAGGGTTTTAGGGTGGGGTGTGGAGGAGTATCCTAGTGAAGGCAGGGGCATGAGGGTGGGATGGATGGTTTTGGAGAGGAAACTAGGAAGGGGAAAGACATGTAGAATATAAATAAAATAACCAATAAAAATTAAAAAGAAAGAGTTCCATTGGTCATGGTGTTTTGTCACCACAATAATACCGTTGATCAGATAGAAACAACTGAAGAGTTTCAACAAGATTTGAAACAAGGTGTGAAGAAATTATGAGCATTTACTCCTTTTTTCCATGTCCATTAGGGCTAAGAACATCATATGCAGAGCAGAGAGAGCGTCATATTGCAAAGCAAGCAGACTGGTGTGGATTTTTCCTCAGGATCCATATGGACGACTAGAAAAACATGTTTTATATCAACAGTGCCAATAGAGTTGATAAAATGTGTGGCTTCACGTAGATACAGATAGCAACACATTAAGGGTTCAGTGCAAGGGGAGATGTCATTTGACTTCTGCTTTTAAGTGATTGCTCTGGTTCATTTGTATCACTTGAAAAGTTCAGGATGAGAAAGAAGGCTATTAGGAGAATCTCAAAATAATTCTATTGGAAGATGGCGAGGAACCCACAATATAAAGAACAGATAATTATAAAATCAGGCCCTGAGTAACTGAGTTTAAGAATGGAGCTGTCACTAAAGTCAAAGCACACACACATCCAGGTATAGGCAGACACTCTAAGTGGAAGAAGAGGTGTGGTCTATGGTGAAAAACAGCGTAGATCCCTGTAAGTTGTGGCAGATTGTGGAAGTAATAGTAAGAAAGAAACAAGATATAATTAGCAGAGAAGCAAACGAGTTCCTAAAAGACATCTTAAGCCAAGCTGTTGAATAGTTGAGAAAAGACAGAGACACCATGTCCATGCAATAATATATTCTGCAGATAGATAGATAGATAGATAGATAGATAGATAGATAGATAGATAGATAGATAGATAGATAGATAGATAGATAGGATAGAGATAGATAGATAGGGAG
>NC_046154.1:181937828-182052201 GCF_011064425.1 Rattus rattus | reverse complement strand
TTATGAGTACCAGAGATTTTAAAACATTTGAAAAGGTGTGGTGTGTTTTTGGATTAAACTTAATTTTTAAAACTTTCCAACTGAAAAACAGTCTAACACTCATGAGCACAGTTTATATAGTTATATAGTCATCGGATAAAAAGTAAACAATTCTTACAAGTTAATAGTTAAGACTAAGTTTTATGCAGATGTTGGATATAAAAAGTTGATTGGCAGGCACTGAGATGGTTCAGCTGGTAAAAATGCCTGCCCCAAATCATGAAACCCAGAATTCCTACAAGTTGGAAAGAAAACCAACTTGATTTTCTTGTGAGTCCTTGAACTATCTTGTGAGCCCCATGTGTTTGTTCACACACAAAAATAAACAAAAACAGCAAATTGTAAGATTTTCTACATTTATAGTAGATTAAGGTGTAAACAGATAAAAAGTAAAAATGCAGAATCATAAAAGTATTGATTTGTATGAGTTTGTACTATTTTCCCAATAGCGTTTAATATTTATGGATATACTTCTATACTTACTTAACTTTGTTAATACTTCATTTTGCAAACAAACATTTATATTGAGGTATATCGCTAAAGTTGGCATGCAAGTTTAAATTAAGCAGTCAAAAATAACATTTTCTCTGTGCAGGATTCGAAGAATCCACATCCATCATTCAAAATTTATTTAAATCTACAAAAGCAGGTTATGCGAAGGAGAGAAAAGCTGTGCAGGAGTAGTTCTCTGAAAATGTTGAAAGAGAGGGAAGCTAGGAGGTGAAAGTCGTAATCAAGGGACATTGCTTATCTGAATGGACTAAAGTGTGAAAATAGTCTAAATATTGGCTCAGGCACAAAATAAACATACGTGTTCAATGGCTGTCATAAAGTCCCGATTCGCTCTATTTGCGGCGTATTAACTCTTAGAGTACTAACGTAGCTCCATCAATTGCTTTGTGAGAGACATTAAGAATGTCCACCAGTCCTAAGTTATTGTTCAATCAGCAGGAATTTTGTTGGACTGTAAATACATTTACAAACAAGAAAATGATGAACTCAAAGAAAAGAGAGCAATTTGTCTTAGAAATTGGCCGCCTTTTATAAAATTAAAAGCACACATAATGATAAAGCCAATAAATGAATAACAATCTCTTTACTTAATAGTGATAACATATGTGAATCCTATTTCTTTAACAGATTCCCACAGTTTGAGTGGGTCAGATCAGCTCCAAAAGAGAGATGCATCTTTTAGCTCACACATGCGACTGAGCTGGACCTCATGCTGTGCGTGCAGACCAGCTCCATCGTATGCAGGTACAGTATAGTGCTCTATCTCGTTCAAAACAGTAAAATTACCGTGGCTTATACCTCTTTATCAAAGATATGAGAACTGAAGGCTGACATTCTCAGCAGTGTCAATCCCCTATGCTCTGCATCTTTCCTTTTCTATCATTAACTGGGAAAAGTGTCTCGCATTTCAGTCAAAACTAGATTTACATTATACTCTCAGACTGCCTTTAGAGACTTATACTGCCAAGAAGAGACACTGGACCAAGGCAACTTACTGCAATAACACATACACGAATTCTGGAGATTAAACACCATCAGTTTATCCTATTATCATCATGGTATGGACCATGGCGCGCCACAGTAAGGAGTAATGATGATGGGGAAGTAGCTGGTAGCTACATCCATAGGCAGTGAGAAGAGATGATGGACCTGGCGCACTGAAACCTCGCTTCCACCTCCAGTGAGAAATCGCCAAGAAAAACCACACCCCTTTAATCTCTAAAGAGTCTCTACCATGAAAATCATTCAAACATGTTCTTTGCAAAACTATCACGTGAAATGGTCTCTTGGTCACTATAACACTTTTCTCTCTTATACCCTGAGCTAGCCCGTACAGCCCAATCATCTACCATTAAAGCCTCTCCAAAGCTCCTACTAGAGTAGCGCTGGCATACTGCTTAGCATCCAATCACTTTCAGTCTGAATCCTGCACTCTTCCATATTTCTCTCACCAACAGCGGCCAGTCCTGTTTATAGTAAATGCTCACTATACCCTCAGTCCGTAATTATTGTTCGATTGAGGTGAAGAAACTGCTGCCGCGACATTGTCTGCTAGTCAGATTTTGTAGAACCTCACTAAAGAACTCGTCGCACGCTCGTGGCTTTTACGTCACTTCTGTGGATTCTGCTGGCCACCAGAGGCTCAAATGGTTTCTTTTGGGATTGAAACCCGTCCTCGTATGATTCACATAAATGGTGTTTGCGAGTGGATCTAGTTGATGCTTCTTGATTCATGTGAACTGAACTTCTGATATCCTGAAAACACAGATTGTACTTTCTGTCAACGAACTATCTCCTAAACAGGTTCACACATTCTCCTTTGCCCTCATTAACCTTTCTTACTTCAATACTCTGTGGTAGGTGGTGGTCTAGAGGGAGTGTTAAAGCATTTATTCACCTCTTATTAAAAGTATAAGCTTTGATATCAGCCACTAGTTAGGCTGAAGTATTCAAACTATATGAACTTTGAGAGGGCCATACTCTCGTTCAAACCCACCACATAGACTTCAGGCATTTAATCTTCCACACGCTGTAAGATGGACTCAGCGAGATAAGAGCAGCCAGTACTCTACTAGATGATGGGAGTCAGACAGCCAGCCCACGTGACGAAAGCTTGAGCAAATTACGTTAGACTCTAACTCCTGAAATTTGAGGCTTTTCTTTCTCGTCTTCCAAGTGTACTTGATGCATGTGGTGCACGTACCTGCAAGCATGCAAAACATTCATACACATAAAATGCAAATAAATCTTTGAAAAATACCTTTCTCTTCTTCTTCTGTTGTGTTGCTCTTAATATAGGAAGGTTTCTCACGAAAGAAGGGATGGAGGACAGTAGAGGAAAAGAGAAGTGGATGAAATCTGAAAGAAGAGAAGGAAGAGGAAGGACAATAAGAGCAACAGAGCAATATAGGAAGCAAGAAATGGGAAGGAGAAGAAGAAAAGGGAAGAGGAGGAGAAAAGCAAGAAGAAGAGGAGTAGAGGAAGAGGGAGGGAGATGACAGAGGAGAAGACAGAGGAGGGGAGAGGAGGAGGAGGAGGAGTGAGGAGGAGCAGGTTAGTTCTCTCAAACGGGCTTTTCCAGTTTTATGTTCCTCGAATTTCATCCTGTCAATTTAACATCTTTGAGTTGGGAAAAGGGAAGTACTACGGGTTAAAGGAGGCCCTGTTTGGTCTAGCCGCGAGAACCATAGAAGCTCGTGAAGAGCAAATCTTAAATATTTTAACACTATGTAATCAGTAGTTACATAAAATTAAGCATGAGGGCAAATAATGTCATGTATTTAAAGAGAAATTGGGAGGCAGGAGAGGTGATGGTTATAGAACAAGGATGATGGTATAAATTATCAGCAAATACAGAATCAAGGATGGAAAGTTCTGAAAAGGACTGTACTCGCCAAAGACTGATATCTTTGTTTCATAAAACTCATATACTCACACGTAATGATGTATTGATTCATGCGTACTTGAGTATTTCTCTTTTCATGTCCATCACAACAGCCCCCAATTTCATAAATCCTCTTCTTTTCGCTTTTATAACCCGTGGATCCTGATTTCTTAAGTACTGTGTGAGTGCATGTGTGTAGGTCTTCTAGAAATGGGTGGCATCTCGGTAGAGACATGTAGCCTCTACTGGTCCCAGCAGTTGCCTTTCACTGCCAACGGGTCCACACTCATGCTAGAAATTCCTTGACCTCCTGGTTCCAAGCTGAGGTTTGCTCAGCTTCTATTTTGTGCTTGCTCCTCACCAACATCCTAGCTGCTGCTGTGTGGAGTTCTTGTGAAACTGCATCACTATTTGAAGATCACTTCCCAGCCAGTAGTTATACACTGTTCGGATTTCCAGAATCTTTTTCTGTCTAAATGTTTGTGATAATTCTTGGAAAATCAGAGTGAGCTTGTGTAATAGAGATGACACTCTAGGGCTGTACACACCTGAAATCCTTTATTTTCTTGAATGTTAGATCTCTTTATGTGTCTCCATTAATTGATATTTTAAAGCTGATATATTGGAATTCTATTTTCACTGCTGGGGTGGTTTAAATGAGAATACTCGCATAGGGTCATAAGTGTTTGAAGATGCACTGCAGTCAGGTAGAAATAGTTAGTGACGTTAGGATCATATGGCCTTGGTCACGCCATGCAGAGTTGGAGACTGATGCTGTCAAAACCTATACACCATACTCAGTTAGCTCTCTGCCTTATTTTAAAAGGAGAACTCTCAGCTAGCTACTCCAGCTTATGCCTTTCTCTGTCTGCCAGGCTCAGTTTTATCACGTGGTCAGTGGACTCACTCACTCACCCTATAAGCGTAATAAACTGGTCTACTATATAATTGTTCAGATTATTGCTAGCCCTTCACAACAATAGAACTTGGAGTTATATAAATCTGAGTCTCTATTCTACATGATTTCCATTTCTACCTCTATAAAAGACAGTGTGTAACTCTGTGTGTGTGTGTGTGTGTGTGTGTGTGTGTGTGCATGCTTATGTGTCAGTGTGTGTGTGTTTCTGTGTCTGGGTATCTGAGTGTACATTCAGGCATATGTAAGTTTTGATATACAGCTGTTATCTACATGATGGCTTTGTTTATGTTTATAACATTAGAATTTGTTAAAATTAGAATTTAGCTAGGTACTACCTTCTTGATCTTTTCAGGCCAGTGTAAATCTGTCGTTGTTCTTCACGTGAAATTAAAATACTCAGCAGTTTTGCTTCCCTAACCTATGGCTTGTTACCGACCCTTAAAAACAGGCTCTCATCAGAACCTGAGATGCCTGCCCACTCGTGCATCACTGCAGTTTGAGATACCTGATTCTAAATATTATGCGTCTCTTTCAGGGAAAGTGGAATCAAAGCAATAATACTTGCAATTCTGGTACATTGATCCTTGTGGCACATCTATTCTGCAGACTTCTGGCCCTCAGCCAGTTTCCAGAGACTATTATAATACTCACATAATACATTCATTTTGGCTTCGCATCATTTGTCCAGAGAATGAAATCTCATTAATTACTTTCTGTTTCAAACACGATACTTAAACTCCAAAACAATATCTTCCCTTTCAACATTGTCATCATGATGTTTTAAATTCTTCTCAGGGATACAACCTAGCCCTTCAGCGGAAGACATGATGCCGTTTATTTCCATGACAGCTCATGTAATATAAAAATAACAATCATGAGCTTCTCGCCAGAAATGCAGAGGAAACAACAGTCAGTTCAGGCGACACCGACCTCGCATTACTCAGACCCAAATGGAACCCTCTTACGGTGAGAAATCGCTGCTTTATTTCTGTTTGTCCATTTTCCATTTCATGCGTTTCTATGCATCTCCAGTTTTGACTGACTCGGAAAAGAGTAGTCACATTACAAGAGCGTTGTGCTCAGTGTCCAAATCTGATCTGAACTCTATGGAAAGGTTAAGCAGACAATCACAAGAATGCACGACGAAGTTATCTGAGTCCACATCTTTAAACCCCATACGCTCACCTCATCACTAGTTCTAATGTCCACTGTTTCTGGAATCAGAATATTTACAGATTAATGCATCTGTGACCTCCTTGTCCCCGCTCATTCTCTTTTCTGCCCTCTGCCTTCCACCGAGCAAGGATCTTTCTGGTTTTCCATTCACATTGATTCGCTTATTTTCTGTTTCTTTCATCTTCAAAGGTTATTGGATTCATGGGCCAAGAAAACAGTGAGAAACCACTCAGAAAAAAATATGTGAGATAGAGATTGTTGAATTTTTGATTTTCACTTGTTAAATACGACCCATATTTATTTTTATGGATTTTAAATCAAGATAGTATTGAACACATAATATAAATAAAGTTATAAACATTAGTTTTATTGTAGTAGAGAGTAGATATACTCACAGTTCCAAACTCACTCATATAAATATTTTTACTTACTTATAAAATAATTGAAAACATTATTTCAAAAATAAGGTGTTTTATTACACAAGAAATTGAAGCTACAATAGTTTGGGTTCAGTTTGATCTATGCATGTATAGGAAGAAATCAAAATTGAATGTCAGAATTTGACTATCATTTTAAATCTCAAAGTCCTTGCTTTTTATAATTATGCTCATCCTTTGCTTCTGTAATTATGGTTTCTAATATTCTGCTTTTTATGTCCTTTTTATTTGTTAGGGTGTGTGTTTCTTAGATTTATATTTTATTTTATTTATATTTTCTATTCTCTGTAATTAAAAGAACGAATAAAAACAAAATATAAATTGGGTGATGGAAATGAGTGAATCTAAGGAATTGGAGAAAGAAACTGTAAAGCAGAATAGACTGAAATATTTAATATATGTCTATTTTTTATAGCTTACAGTCATAAGTAAATGAGAATATCTCCAGAACTAATTTAGAAAATAAAACCCATAAAAAGCAAAGTTTTGATAATAGTATAATATCCTTCCTGGCAAGGCGAAAAACAAATGTGTTGTTGGATGTGCAATCAGGACAGGAAGAGCATTGTAAGTGGACAGTTGACTTGAAGCTGCAATAAGCAAAGGAACTTCCTTGTTTCATCTTTCATAGTTGATGCATCCGTGTTAGTGTATGTATGAATCAAACACAAAAGTAAAGCATACTAAAACAAATAGATTGAAAATAAATAGAAAACTTAAAATATGTTCAGACAAATTTCCTCTTAAGAAATATGTGCCCATGCTAATATGTACTCATTCTTTCTTCCCTAATTTCTATATTCCTAAACACTGTGCTTGAGGGATTAAAAAAAGGATGCACAAGCTTCAATTAATGACTTGAGATTGAAACACAGAGGTAATATAAAAGAAAGAAAGAAGAGAATTCCAAAAAGATGTCCTCAATTTCTGAACAGATGCGGGCCAGGACCCCTGCACCCCTCAGGTAAAATTAATGAATATAATATAATAACAAATAAGTCAACAACATTTTTAAATGCCAGATGATAAAATATATAAAAACCAATTTAAATATTGTTATATATAGAAAGCAATAACTATGCGTTTATAAATCAGCTTTGGACTTAGAAGTATTCAATCCAAATAGAATTCTTCTGTCATCTTTATAAATTTCCATGTTTATAACCCAGGCTTCAACATTGTTTCACCACAAAATGTTAAAACAAGATGGCAATTTGAAAATTTTGAAATGTGGGGGAGGGAGCGATGGAGCGATAGATATGGGAAGTTCTCAGAAAGGAATACCATTTGAATGTAAGTAGAATAAAATTAAAGCCACGATTCCCCAGAGACATGAGTGGAAAAGTGGTAAGAGGCTTTAAATCATGTTCAAAGTAAAGATGGGAAAATGATATATAAACCTGGATAATGATTATCAGTATTTCTTATATATCATGTATGTATTTTAACTATTAAAAACTTTATATATACACACATGTATGTATATATAATATATAACATGCACAATATACAAAATATATACTTATATATATATAATATATGTTAAAAATATATTATAAATATGTATAGAATATATACATATATACTATATTATATATTACCTATTTATTCTATATACATATATACATATACACATATATGTATATACACACATAGCATACATGTATACATATGTATACATTTATTACATTATATATACATAAAGTATTTGTATAATATTTACTAAAATGTTAAAATGAATTAGAGGGCAGAATATTATATATATTGTGGTTTATAAAGAAAAATGTAAATGTTTATAATTAAATTTATATTTAAATAGGTTTTATAAAAATACCAGAATAATACAAACACAGCTAATCTCAAATACTTCTACCTCACAATACTCCATAGGAAGGAAGCACAGCTCATAGAACCTACTATACTCATAAAATGCTATTAATATAATATTAATTAACATATTATTGCAAATAACCCTACATTTTCTTTTACTACCTAATAAAATAAAGTAAGATACTTTTTTGTTAAAACAAACAAACAAACACACAAAAATCAAAAGCAAACTACTATACAGGCTGTAGGATAATATGGCCAAGTTATCTTAGCATTGTGTGCTTATACATTGCAACTTCATTATGCATCTATATATATGTTTAGTGATCAGAACAAATTTCAAACACATAAGTCACTATTAAAAAAAGAAAAGAAAAAAAAAAGCGTCAAATTCTCCAGGTCCTATAGGACAGTTAAAATGCCCAAAGAGAATGTTTATTTCCAAGCTTGCAGTTGCTGTCTCTTCTTGGTTATTCCCTGGCTGCATTTAATTAGCCACCAAAAGCTAATCTCCTGACCTCGGTGAGGTAATGGCCAAAGTGTCTGCAGGTTCATTTCAGTAATGAGCCCTCACTGACTGCTGGGTACATGGTGAAAGGATTACCTTCCACTGCCACCTGCTAAACGGATTGACATGAGCATGATATCTGTCTCCTTTAACAGCCCCTCCCTCCTCCCCCTAGAAATGTTTCATGAACATAAAGAATTTATTGTGCTAAATGAGGTTTCCATGTACTGCTTTTTCCCTCCACATATTTTTTCAGTTGCTATATTTAAAGATTTTAATGAAGGTAATAAAATGGTCTGACATGATACTGTATAAAACTTGGTGGAAGCACGCTCTTGCTAAGAAAGCAGAGAGATTAAATATCAGATATCCCTTAGAAAAGAAAGAGTGGGGGCAAGTAGGCAACTTAACTCATGCTTTAGCATCTCTATGCGGTACATTTAACCTTTAAGTCATATTGTCCTCTGTCATAAGCCTTTGTACAATGTATATTTATTTTCTAATATTTCATTCTCTGGGTTTGATCTGTTCAATTCTGTAATCTGTCTGTAAAATGTCCTTGTAAAACTGCCCTGAACCCACAAACTGAACTCACTCGCCCACTCCACTGTATTGACCTTTCCACCTCGCTAACTCAAGAATTAAGAAGTCACAAGTCTCCTCCTGACTGCTGGGATTGAAGGCACAACCATGCCTGTACCTAAAACTGGATCTAATCTTTTTTTTTTTTTTCTGCAAATTTTTTTTTATTATTAACTTGAGGCATTTTTATATACATTTTAATGTTATTCCCTTCCGGCTCTGGCAAACATCCCTCCCTCCCCTTCTTATGGGTGTTCCCTCCCAACCTCCCCCTTGCTGCTCCTAATCTTTTTACCTGAAACTTGTTTCTATACTCAGGCTAACCTGAACCCAGATCTGCCTTGCATGTGTCCCCTCGGATTAACGTATGTCTTAATTCCAGTCAGAGTAGCCATGTTGATTTTAAACCTTTCCAGAAGTTCTACTTGCTGATTTTTGGTTTGTGTATAAACCTCATTGCTAGTCCCTGATGCACGAACTCACCACCTTTTAAAGTTTAATGTCATTCGTACTGGCTCAAATTAATTCATTTGATGTACTCATTAAAATAATAATGCATCGCAGGTTCACAATTCACTCTGCCCATTTTCCTGGACCAAGAAATCTAGAGACTATAGATATGAGGGCCAAGAAACCGAGCAAATTGTACTATATCAGTTTTTACATTTCAAGCTTTGATATTGTAGAAATAAGTTATAACCATGCACAAAAGAATGGTAGATGTCATTGTTTCAACGCTAATCCAATTATCCCTACGTGCTATTTACAAGGAAGAACTATGTATTTTCAATTATGATTGCCTTACTAATATTAAAAAACTATTGAGGGGGGACATTTGATATTAGTATTATAATTTAATTTAACTCCTACAAAGAAAGAAATGTTAATATATTAAAAATGCAGGGATTTGAAAAGCATAAAAATTACTACATCACTATGAAAAGAAAAAAACATCTGTGATTGACACAGAATACTGGAAATTTATTAGAGTTGAAAAATACCTTGAAAATAATAGTAACAAAAATCTCTTTGCATTATACAAAGCAGCCCTTGGTTAAATAACCTACTATAATTGAAACAAAGTTATTTTTATACCCAAGTACAAGCGAAATTTTAAATAGTAAGAATTATCTTTGTCTTAAGATTTTACTCACTCACTGACTTTTTGGATATTATTGAACTATAAAAAAGAAGGAGGAGGAGGAGGGGGGAGAGGAGGAGGAGGAGGGAGAGGAGGAGAGAAGGGGAAGGAGAAGAGGAAGGAGGAGGAGGAGGAGAGGAGGAGAGAGGAGAGGAGGAGGAGAGAAGAAGAAGAAGAAGAAGAAGAAGAAGAAGAAGAAGGAAGAAGAAGAAGAAGAAGAAGAAGAAAAAACACAATTTTTGCTAATAGAACACTAGAAATGAAGGATTTTCAACATTCAGTAAAATTCTAAAATTTTATCTTTATTTTAAATCTAAACTTAGAAAATAAAAAGAATGTAAAATAAAACTTCTAATTTCTCTCAACATGTCTAACCACTTACAAAAACATTATTTTACATACTGATGTCACAGGTTTCTTGCAATAATTTGCCTGTTTTGTGAATACCTATTACCTTTCTTTTAGATAAACATTGTCATACTCAACATAATATTTTAATGTCAAACAAACATCATTTAAATGTTTTGCCTGCAGTTATTCATTTAATCTTTATAATAACCACACAGAAGTAGTAGTTATTACTTTAAGTCCACTTTAGCAGGAAGACAAGGAAGATTAGATAGATTTGTATCTCATCACAATTCAGAGGACAAGTATGAGGTTAGTTCAGAATTGAGCCAAAGAAATTGAGACCAGAGCCAGCCCACACAATCCCTGGGACAGGCTGCTGTTGTCTCTGTCCTCCAATACTCAGCTTGCACTCAAAATAGTGTATGCACTGTCTCATGGAGTACTGATTGTTAAGAGAGGACCACTTCAGATTTCACACAAAGCATACACTAGGAAAAGAAATAACTTTCATTCAGAAGATCTTCTTGCTGTTTCCCCAGAAGAAACATAAAATACCATTCTCTCTGCTACATTATTACAAAAGAAATGGTCTGTTTCACTATTCCTTCCTGATTGTGGGATAGGGGGCTTTAACATAATGAACACACCTAAGGTCTGCCACTAAAGCCATTAACAATTCGAACCTCCAAAGAACATTTTGAATTTTGATCAAAGTCCCTAAAAATTAGGCCATATTCCTACAAATTCTGCAGCCCTGAAAGAATCAGAGCATATCTACAATGCTTGAATTTCTTTTTAATTTTTGGCTTTTTACTGGTTCTTCCCAATAACAATTTTGGTGTACATACTTAATCATATATCAATGATTAAAATCAACCTTTGTAAATAATTAGGACACACATTATTCATTTGAAAATACAGCACTGTGGAATGTTAACAATGAATCTCAAAGGTTTCTTTATAATTAATTGTAGAGGCAATAATGCTTTCTGAAACTAAATAACACTTTCTGATAGAGGCTTTTGTAAAATTAACTTTGTACGTTGATTTCCATTTTCCCCATAACAAAAACAACAACAACAACAACACACACACACATATTTGCAGAAAAATTTGTCTCATCTCATTTATTTGAATGCCATTTGTAGTAAATTGGCTATATTTTATTCATCCTGCCTCTCTTAATAAAAAAAAATAACTTTTCCCTTCTCTGATTAATTGTAAAAAGCTTTAGTGTTTAATATTCATTTTGCATTTCTATTATTCATCCAAATTCTGCTTTCTCTCCCGGTGTAGAGATTCGTGTTTAGGGATCATTCACCATGTCAGCCACACATAGATTTTACAATACTGCAAACATATGTGATTTGCATCCTGCTTTCTGAATTTCTGACTGACAGGTTATGTTGAAGGGTGACTGGACTTATTTCCTGTGTCATTTGCAAGTGATAGATTCATAGAGCATGTTCAATGATGGCTCATGTTGCTTCCCTGATGACAGCTGGAATAAAAGTTACACATGAACTCTTCAAACTTCAGAAGCAGAAAAGAACTTCAGCTTCTTCGGGCCTTATGTAAATCATGACACAAATTAACATTGAGAATATAACCGGAAGAAAGCAATTTGAAAGTGAGTCAGTCAAAATGGCAGGAAATTGCAGAATCATTTCAACCAGTTTTCAGATCTGAATTATAAATATGAACATTATTCTTTTTTTTAAAATGCAGCTATTACAATTTTTATCATTTTGCATTCAGGAGATACAGTTCAGTAACATAATGAAATTTCAATAAACTAATCTTGAATAAATGCATTGTAACTTAAACTCTGCAGAAGCAAATCAATGAAGCAATAAACATCGATGGTAAAACTAAAGCCTATACTACTGGGCACATATCATCAAGGAAGCCAGTACTGTCACAGAAGTATAAAAAAAACAAACAGACATGAACATCAATTTATAATAAAGCAACATCAAGACAGCTTCAAAATGGACAATAATCATACTTTCTGATTTTCCCTAATCGAGTTTTCAAAGTTAGAACACAATTGCTTGACTCCAATCCTTCCATTAGCCCTTAAGCTTGAATCTCTCAAGAGCCCTTAGTTTTTCTGAGCTACTGTAACCAGTAAAATTTCTGACATTGACTCTCAGTTTAATTATCATTTTCCCTGAAAGAGACCCTCAGGATGGGTTAGGGTCCCAATACCTCCCTCTCTTCCTCTGAGACCTTCTCATTTGCACTTAGTTTGATTATTCAAATTTTTATTCAATATGAAATGGGAACAAGGTAAGTCAGTAGCCAAATCTAGCAATGTCTGGTAAAACCAGTTATTCACATGTTGTAAATGATGCTCCATGTTCCAGGTATATATATATATATATATATATATATATATATATATATATATATATATATATTTAAAAAACAAAATGACCTTGTCGATCTCCACATACAATTTTTATTTTTTTCTTAAAAAAGATTTTTCTTCAAAGCTTTCATAGAAACAATAATATATATAACTTATTAAATATGGGAATATTTTTAAATGTTTGAGAGAATTAAAAAAGAAGAAGTAAATTTCCATTGTAAAAACACAATTTGGTTTTCTTATAAAATAATCAACTAATCATTCTTGTTCAAAATTGCAACAGTGTCATCTAATTTTGTATGCCACTTTTTAAAATAATGAAATAATAAAGACAAAAATCTCCATTTTTCTTAGTATTTCTTCTTGATCAGAAAGAGTTGTCCCTACCTTATCTCTGTCTCATTTTACTTTTATATCCTGTTATTATTAACTGACAGGAGACCACAGTTCCTTTTTTACACTGGAGGACAGACTTGGTACAAGGCCTGGTGAAACAAACCAAGAAACAAAATGGAAGTTCTTAAAATGTCTCCACAAAAAATAAACTGCCATTTTTTAGGTGCTCTGAGCTTTGACAGCTGTGTAAATAATACTGACAATTACATGAAGTTTTAAGATTGATTCAATTCCAATTTAAAGGATAGAAAAACGAGACTATTCTTTTTTTCTCGTTACACAGTTTATATATGAGTTTTTGGGTATCCAGTTTGTGCTACATACCAAACTGAGCATACGATCTGTTCTCTGGAAACTTAAACCCTAACAAGTCTCTCTCAGAAGTTCCCAAATTTAACTATAATTACAATTACCGTCTTTGTGGTCTTTTGTTTTATTCATTGTTGTCAGAAGCTTAAATACAAAACTAAGTGATAGGTATGTTTGTGTAATTCAAAGCCGGCAGAAAAATCTCAACTACTTAATTCTTACTGAAAAGCCAGAGACTGATATGAACTCTCAATAATTATATAAAAAGCATTGTTTGCCACAAAAGTCAACATGAAATTCCAAACCAAGGATTATTTTCATTTTTTTTTCATTAAATTTGATGACAGATGATACCATTGTTCATAACTTTCCAATATTTCTAAGTGAAATTCCTCCATATCCATCCTAATCAGTGAGTAAAGAAGCAATTAATAGCCTCAGCCTATATTCTTTTAATGACTGTCACGAACCAGGTCATTTGATAAGCATATGATGGTCACATTTATGGATTAAACAAATACGCTTTGGCAGAGAGCTTCAGCCTAACTGGTAATTGCAGGCAGAGGAGAGGATCGGTTATGCCAAGGAAAAGAAGACATTTGATGACAGAATTTTGATTACATATGTATCTATGCATGTACACTGCCCTTCAGATAAGTATAAGGTGAAAGCCATAGGAAACAGTATTAAACCCTTGCTTCTGTATTGTAGCATTCAACAGTCCTAACCCTTAATCTAACTCTGCGTGTTGCCTGTGCCCTGGACTACTCACTGCCTGACCTTACCTGCCCTTGCCTTGTGAGGCAGCAGAGTCAACAAGGCAGATTCCGGGAGCAGGTGAGAAATGCTGCAGCAAGTTCCTGTGAACACTACTGCAACCTACTTTAATACCCTCCACCTATGTCCCATTGGCCCCAATAAGAATCTCTTTTTATTTGTTTACATTTATTTTTACACTCCAGATTTCATTCTCTCTTAGTACACACTCCTATACCTCCTATCACTCATCCCACCCCAGTCTCCACCAGGATGTCCCCACCCCACCAGACCTCCAGACCTCCTCTAAAACTTCCTGGGACTGTCTCTTGAGGGTTAGGTGAATCTTCTTTGACTGAACCCCGACCCGGTAGTCCTCGGCTGTATATGTGTTTGGAGGCCTCATCTCAGCTTGTGGTGTATGCTGCCGGGTTGATGATCCAGTGTCTGAGAGATCTCCGGGATCCAGCATCATTGAGAGTGCTGGTCATCTTACAGGGTTGCCTTCCTCCTCAGCTTCGCCCAGCCTTTCCATAATTCAACCAGAGGGGTCAGCAGCCCTGTTCATTGGTCGGGTACACATATCTGCATCTGACTTTTTCAGCAGTTTGTTGGCCTTTTGAGGCATCATGATAGGTCCTTCTTGTGAGCACCCCATAGCCACAGTAATGGTGTCAGGTCTTGGGCCTTTCCTCAGCTAGATTCCACATTGGGTCTGCATTGACCTTCTTTTCCTCAGGCTCTTCTCTATTTCTGTTCCTGAATTTCTTTGAGACATGACGAATTATGGGTCAGAGTATTGATTCTGGGATAGAAATCCCATCCCACACTTGATGCCCTGTCTTTCTGCTGGAAGTGGCCTCAACAAGTTCCCTCTCCCTCTTAGGGCATTTCAACTAGGGTCCCCCCACATACTTTGAGTCCTCAGAGTTTCTCATTTCCCAGGTCTCTGGTACATTCTGGGGAGTCATCTCAATCTCCTTCCTCCCGAAGTTGCCTGTTTCCATTCTTTCTGCTGGCCCTCAGGGCTTCAGTTCTTTTCCCTCACCCAATACAAGATCATGTTCCCCTCTCCTCCCAACCCCATCCCCTATCTCTTGTGGTTGCTTTCTTTTCTCTCCCGAGTGGGACTGAGGTATCTCACTTGGACCCTTCAGCTCGCTGACCTTTTTGAGTTCTGTGGACTGTATCTTGGGGGATATTCTGTGCTTTTTTTTTGTTAATATCTACTATTAGTGAGAACATACTGTTAATGTCCCTTTTTTTAGGTCTGTGTTATCTCACCAGAATGATATTTTCTAGTTCCATCCATTTGCCTACAAAACTCAGGATGCCCTGGTTCTTAATAGCTGCGTAGTATTCCATTATGTAAATGGACCACATTTTCTGTATTCATTCATCTGTCGTGGGACATCTAGATTCTTTCCAGCTTTTAGCTATCACAAATAAGGCTGCTATGAACATAGTGGAACATTTGCTCTTGTAGGATGGTGGGTCATCTTTTGGATATATTCCCAAGAGTAGTATTTCTAGGTTTATTTCCAATTTTCTAAGGAATCTCCAAATTGATTTCCAGAGTGGTTGTGCTAGTTTGCAACCCCACCAGTAATGAAGGAGTGTTCCTCTTTCTCTACATCCTCCTCAACGGGTGTCGTCACCTAAGATTTTTAATTTTAGCCATTCTGACTAGGATAAGATGGAATCTCAGGGTCATTTTAATTTGCCTTTCTCTGATCACTAAGCAATTTGAACATTTCTTAAGTGCTTCTCAGTCATACGACATTTCTCTGTTGTGATTTCTCCATTTAGTTCTATGCCTCTTTGAATGGGTTGTTTGTTTTGTTTTGTTTTGTTTTTTGGTTTTTTTGGGGGGGTTGTTTTTGTTTTTGGTTTTTTGTTTTTTTTTTTTTTTTTTTTTTTTTTGTTTTGTTTTGTTTTTGTGGTTAGCTTCTGTATAAGAATTTCAAATCTCTCAAGAAATTAATTGAAGAACATCGGAGAGAACTCCGATGCTCATGGATTGGCAGAATTAACATAGTAAAAATGGCCACCACACCAGAGACAGTCTACAGAATCAAGGCAATCTCCATCAAAATCCCAACACTATTCTTCAAAGACTTGGAAAGATCAATTCTCAAATTCATCTGAAAAGGCAAAAAACCCAGTATAGCAAAAATAATTCTTAACAATAAAAAAAAATGGGGGAATCACCATCCCTGACCTCAAGCTCTACTATAGAGCAATAGTGATAAAAACTTCATGGTATTGGTATAGAGACAGAAAGGTTGATCAATGGAATAGAATTGAATATCCAGAAATAAAATAAAATACTTAGGCACACTTGATTTTGACAAAGAGCCAAAAATATAAAATATGAAAAAGAAAGCATCTTCAATGAATGATGATGGTCTAACTGTCTGTATGTAGAAAAATGATAATAGACCCATATTTGTCACCATGCACAAAGGTCAAGTACAACTGGATCAAGGACCTCAACATAAAACCAGATATACTGAATCTAACAGAAGAGATAGTGGGAAAGAGCCTGAACTCATTGGTACAGGGGACAATTTCCTAAACAGAACTCATATGGCAAGGATTTCAGAATCTAGAATCTGGAACATGTATCCCTTGAAGCAGATTTATTTTTTAGTTTAGATGCATAGCATATATTGTTATTCAAAAGAACTGTATAGTAATATATCAATGATATATGCTCAGAAGTCCAACTTAACTGAGATTATAATGTGTCAAAAAAAAAAACTCAAGGATATGCAAAGTCAAGTTAATTGACTCTCTTCATTCAACCACACCAGTGCTTCTTACAAGAAGTAAGTAAATATTCCATACTAAACACTAAAATAGTATACAAATCCTATTATAGATATTTGTTTGTATTTGCAAACTATTAAAGAAAATATTAAAGGTGCATCTTATGTAATCAAATGTAAGTCAGATTTTCTAAGTTAAGCACTACATTACTTAAATACCATGATCCTTCACTGAACAAACCTCATATGTATTAATGGTCTTTGTGATTAAACTGAAGCCTATTTTATTCGATATAGTGTTCTAGGCACAAACTGTCTATGTGTCAGTTCCTTTAAGGTGTCAATATCATTGTACTGCTCTACTGGGCTCAGCAGTAACAGGAGAATAAGCAATAAACCTTCTCCAGGTATCTTAGTCTTTAACTGCCGTGAAGAGACACCACAACCATGGTCAACTCATATAAAGAAAATATCAATTAAGGGCTACCTTACTTGTTCAGATATTTAGTCCACTATCATCCTTGCTGGAAGCAAGGCAGTATGCAGGCAGGCATAATGCTGGAGAAGGAGTAGAGAATTCTACATCTGGATCAGAAAGCAACAAGAAGAAAGTTTGACACTGGGCCTGGCTTGAACATTGGAAACTTCAATGTCCATCACCAGGGACACACTTGCCCCGACAAGGTCACACTTACTCCAACTATGCCACACCTTGTAATAGTGCCACGAGCATTCAAACACATGAGTCTTTGTGGAGAATTCCTCTTAAAAATATCATACCAGGGTTTCTTTTACATTTTTGCAAGATTCCATCTCTGATTTTTTTTTCTAATGAGAATCTGAAGTTCTGAGAAATGTTCCTGTAAGAAGCATTTAGAAATTCTAGTTTCATGTCGCAGGTCAAAATGCTGCAAAGTAGACCCTTTTCTTGCTCTACCCGCTTATTGCATCAACTAAGACGTAATTAAATACAATTAAGCACTAGCAACTTCTTTTTATATGGGTTTCATTTACAAATATCTTTCAGACAGAAAAGTAAATGAAAAAAGAAAATGGTTCTCTTAGGGAAAGGAAATTTCAAGATGAGAATAAATAAGGGCGGATAACCTGAGACTTGGCTCCCCCTGACTTAAAGCAGATAGTAGTGATGGGATGCATTGCATGTTTTTGGACATGAGCAAAGATCCAATAGAATCTAATAAATTATCTCACTTCCCTTTTTCTTAAGTTACAAACTGGCCAGTTTCCATCTGAATAATATTTGTTCCAGATGAAAAGGGAATGCTGTTCATTATTTATAATATTCCTGACATCGTGGATCAAACAATTAAATCATAATGTTGACAAAGCTGACCTGACATTCAGGAATAATACGGAACATAGAAAACTGATATTTAGAAATAATAGCCCTTTCCTGGAGTATTTATGTGGAAAATCCTGTCCAAAATGAATAATGAGCATGAACTGAGTTATTGTTAGAGATTAAAAATGTGTGCTTGGAATGAGAGAAAAGGCTTTATATTTCTCACCCTAAAGCAGGAAAGAAGACAGGAAAAATATTAATGAAAAATTGAAAAAGTTTTCTTACAGCACTAATATACAAGTTATGATCATACGAAGATGTCACAGTAAGGAAGATAAAATACTTCAAGGTTTACAATGTATGAAATATCCCTAGTTGTAGAGAAGATAGAGTGAGAAGTGAAGTAAAGAGGGGAGGAAGAGAAGGAGGGAAGGAGGAAGAGAGGTAAGGAAAAGCCCATTTGTATGGATTTTTTGCTTTTATCACAGATAAGTTTGTTAATTTCTTTAATATAAATTCTTTAAATACATTCTTTAAAATGTGTAAACCAAATGTTACATTTTATTCTTACGAATTAAGAGATTTGCTGATGTAATTTAAATCTGTCGACTTTAATTCTAAACCATATACAAAAAATTATTATGTTGAAGGTTCCAAATTCTTAAAAGAAGTTCTATGGACATACATATATTTTATTGAATTAACTCAGTGAGTTTCTGTTTCTAGTACCTCTTATTATATGGTGTCCCCTCACAACCAGATCCTACATTGTAGATACCTGTAAAAGTAAGAAAATATTTCACAGATTCATCCTTTCTATTCAACTTACATTATCTGCCAAGTGTATATTTTTTGTTTGTGATAAGTAGTAGCTTCTAAAACTCTGTATGAATCTATTCCTAAGAATGATTCATTTTAACTAAAATATTTACTTTAGTATCCCAATATGACCACACACAATACATTTATAATATGTTTATATTATTGCCAACTACAGTCTTGATACAATACATAGTATGTATAGGATACAGTAGACCATCTTCACATTTATTCTTTTCAGATTATAAGTACCTCATTTTCCATCCCCGACCTCCCCCAAACTACCCCATGTACCCATCCTTCCTAGCTTGCAAATATATGAACTTTGTTTTGCAATATCTGTAAATGTCTCAGAAACATACACATTAACATACACAAACATGCATGCACACATATGACAAGATGCTCAATTTGTATAATGTTAATTTCATGTATATTTTTAGAGTTAACCTTTGATACTGCATAATCAGTTAATGAACATTCTCTGGGGAAGATGATTTCTTCTGCTTTCCACATGCCTTATTTGTTTGTAGTTCTTCCCAATGATACCAAAACCTTCTCAAAAGTGACCTTACATGATATCCTCCCAGTCTGACTTGTCACCAAGAGAAAGTTGAAAAGGAGTGAGTTCCATAGTTAGATAATGAATGTCTCCGTTTCTTGATCCAGTCGCAGTTTAGTAGGTTTTTGATTAAGCCAGATGCCACATAGAGTACCTATTGCTACAGGAAACTGAGGGAGTTATTTCTCTGGCTAGAATGGCCAGTGAAGAATTGAAAGTTTTGATTCAACAGCCCACGAGAAAATGAATTCTGCCAACTGTAATTGGGTACATTAAAAGTAGGCTATTTAAATTCTTGGTGTCAGCCTATTCACTGGCCTGAAAAATTCTAAGGAAACAGCAATCACTTAAACCGAAGAGGAAAAACAGATAGATTTGCAAGTTCCCAAAATTTACCGCCTTTTGTTAAACTGTACTATATAATGAATACATTCGATAACGAATGAACTAAATTATTAAAGTGAGTTTAAAAACGCCATCCATTGCAGAAGTTATGAACTATTCTGTTGTAGAAGTATATTATGTTCTGTAAGAACCACTAGGGTGAGTAGTGAACCCAACACTAGAAACAAAATACTACCATCTGCTCTGTTGCTTACCTCATGGTTCTTTTATCCTGAGCCATAACACCCATCTATTCACCAAAACCAAGCTGATTCACCCCCATAAAACTTTCTCGCATCCACCCACTGCTTTCCTTCCGTAGTAGTTTCACCCTTGCCTGGCATTTAAAATGTTGCAATGGGATTTCTCTATTCACTTTACAAGCCCAAAATTCAAGTTTATTAAGATAGTCAAGTCCATTTTCAAAAGTTATGTCTTCTTCTGATACTCCTTTTTCTGACTTTATAGACTAATGTTCCAATCATAAATGGAGTACTCCTGTTGTAAACACGAACTGGAGTCTGCTCACTGCTCCCACTTTCCTATGTTACTGACCACAGGGCTTGACTTTGCTGGCATTTTGGTTGCCGTTCTACAAATGATCCATACTTTATTTCTAGGAATAGTTATTCCCATCTGCAGTATTCTTTTTCCCATGTTCTAAATACTAAGTCTTTTTTGATTAACCATTCATCATCCGAGCCTTTCTAGTTCATGTATTCTTCCATTTATCATACATGGCCTCTTTTCCTTCAATTATTAATGTTGCACAGACAAATATTAATAAGAAATTAAAAGTTTGGCATCTTGTCTTCCCTTCATTTTGTGTCTGTCTCCTATCAATGGCTGTCAAATGCTTATCCCTCATGTAAACATTCAATTACTCAAAGATATATGTCTAAACTCTGAAAGCATTAGGTAAGTTCATTGTATTTCACCTATATTTATCTTGGATGCCGAAAAAAGTCTAGCATAATCTGGTGATAATTCCACATTTTATAGTGGAAGTTACCATGTTATAGTAACTTTATTGTTTTCCTAGAACCATTTTCCAATTACCTTCTCTCCAGAGAAGGAGACATCTCACTTTGGGTACTACTCTACCCTTGGGTTTCTAGTCCCTTTAGGACTAGATACATCCTTGACTACTGAGACCCAACCAGGCAGTACAGGTAGAGGAAGGGGACAGGAAACAGAGTCAGAGACAGCATCAACTACAATTGTTAGGGGATCAACATTAAGACCAAGCTACACATCTACAAATGTGTAGGTACGGGGCCTACGTCCAGCACCTGAGTGTACTTTGGTGTTTCAGTCTCCGTGAACTGCCATGGATCCAGATGAATTGACTCTGTAACTCTCCTTGTGGTGTCGTTGACCCCTCCCTCTAACTCTATTCTATACTTCACTCTTCAGCAAGACTCTCTGAGTACCAACTGATGTTTGGTCAGGGTTCTTCATGTTTCCTTCTGTTCTTGGATAAAAAGCTTTCAGGAGACCGGTATGCTAGGGGCTCTGTCTTGCAAGCATAACAGAGTATCATCAGTGGTGTCAGAGGTTGGCTTTTTTATCACATAGGATTCATCCAAGTTGGGGCCGCTATTGGTTGGCTGTTTCCTCAGTCTCTGATCCATCTTTGTTCCTCCACATTGTGGACAGGATAAATAAACCCAAAGGTTGAAGATTTTGTGGGTGGGTTGATGTCTAAATTTCCTCCATTCGAAGTCCTTATCTAGCTTCAGGAAGTTGCTTCTTACCTCTATATCCCTGCTGGTGGAACTGAGCTAGGTTCATCCCCATAAACTCCCATAGACTTTCCGGATCTGGACCCCAGTTAGTACCAGAGATGTCCCCCATGAATTTCCATTTTCACTTCCAGTCCTCTCCTGTCCTCCTCCATGCACCTGTGATCCCTATCCCCCCACCAAACCCTTCTCTCACCGAACTTCCTATCACCATCTACCTCCAATGACTATTGTTTCCCTTTCTGAGGGAAATTCATGCATCTTCCCTTGCCCCCTACTAAAGTGTATATAGTTTCTTTGGGTCTGTTGATTATACTATGGTTATCCTGCACTATATAACTAATGTCCATTTATACATGAGTACATACCATACATGTCTTTCTGGCTCTGTATTACTTCATGCAATATGATATTTTCAAGTTCCATCCATTTGCTTAAAATTTCATAATGTTTTTTTTAATAGCTGATAGCATTACCTTATGTATAGGAAAATTACATTTTTCTTTATCTACAGTTGAAGGACTTCTACATTGTTTCTAGTTTTTGTCTATTATGAATAAGCTTTGTGAACATTGTAGAGAAAGTATCTCTGTTACATACTGGATCATTTCTGGGTATGTGCCCATGAGTTGTACAGCTGGGTCCTTGGATAGAACTATTCCCAATTTTTCTGGAGATACTGCCAAACTTATTTCCGTAAGTTTGCATTTCTATCAGCAATAAAGAAGTGTTCCTTGTTCCACGCCTTCACCCATATGTGCTGTCACTTTGAATTTTTGATTTTAACTATTCCAATGAGTATAAGATCAAACCTCAGATCATTTGATTTGCATTTCCCAGATGTTTAATGACACGGAACATTTCTTTAAGTGCTTCTCCGCTGTTCAAGATTCTTCTATTGAGAATATATACATGTGTGTGTGTGTGTATATATATATATATATATATATATATATATATATATATATAAATGGGTATATCCCATTTTTAAATTGGGTTATTTGATTTGTTGGTGCCTAATCTTTTGAGTTCCCATTTTCAATATTGGTCTTCTGTTAGATATAGGGTTGGTGAAGACCTTTTTCCAAATCTGTAGGCTGCCATTTTGTTTTGCTTTTTAGTTTGATAAGGGTCCCATTTACTAAATGTTGGTATTAGTACCTGAGTTACAGGTGTTCTAAGTTGCCTCCTAAAGCAATATATTGAGGCTATTCCTCACCTTATTTTCTATTAGAGTCATAGTATCCTGTTTTCAAAGCATTGTTAGTCTGTGTCTTTTATTAGGAAATTGAGACCATTGATACTGAGAGACATCACGACCCTCTTTGTTGATTCTGTTCTTTGGCTGGGTGTGTGTGTGTGTGTGTGTGTGTGTGTGTGTGTGTGTGTGTGTGTGTGTGTGTGTGTGTGTGTGTGTGTAGTTTTCCTCTCTTTAATTTTCTGACCTGGGATTTTTCCTCATGTTTTCTGTGGTATGGTTAACATATTTTGATTGGAGTTTTCCTCTCACACCTTCTGTAGGACAACATCTCAGCAGAGACTCTAAAAGCCAGAAGGACCTGGACACGTGTCCTGTAGACTTTAAGAGACCACAGAAGCCATCCCAGACTACTATACCCAACAAAACTGTTAATCAAAATAAATGGAGAAAATAAGATACTCCATAATAAAACCAAATTTAAGAAATATCTATTTATACTTCCAGGTATAATTTTAATAGATGTGCATTTATATGTACTTTTTCCTTTGCAGCTTTAATATTCTTTATTTGTTCTGTATACTTACTGTTTTTAATTATTATGCATACATCAAACTTTCTTTTCTGGTCTACTCTATTTGGAGTTCTGTATGAATTTTTTTATTTTACAAATATTTCTCTTTTTTTAGATTAGAAACAATTTTAAATGATTTGCTAAAAGTAGTTCCTAGATTTCATTTTTGTCCTAGAATTTATTTCCTTCCTCTATCTGTTTATTATTTGATTTGTTTTTCCAACTATCCCACATTTTTTAACTATTGCTTTTTAAAAAATAGAAATAAGGAATGTTCCCAAATTTCTTCTATAAGCCATTCTAAGACCAATACTAGGTAAACACACACACACACACACACACACACAGAGAGAGAGAGAGAGAGAGAGAGAGAGAACAGAGAAATAAATGATTGATAGATAGATAGATAGATAGATAGATAGATAGATAGATAGATAGATAGATAGATATGAAAACCATAAGCTATTATTCTTGATGAACATAGATTCAAAATTTCTCAATATTCCCAATCCAAGTACATACCTACACCACACCACATAGTCCACTATAACCAAGTTGGCTTATCACAGAGGTGTAAGGATGCTCAACATATGCCTGTCAAAAATTTAATAATCAACATAAATCCTATATGAGAAAACTAACTAATTACATTTCTTTAAATGAAGAAATAGTTGAAGCAACACTAATGTAATCAGGAACAAAATAGAAATGCCCCCAAATTTCCACTTACTTTCAATATTGTAGCCAAAGCACTAGTTGGAATAATAAGCCAAGGAAAGTCAGTTAAAGGGATAAAAATATGGAAGAAGTCAAATTGTTTCTCTATTCAGATGGCAAGATAGTATAAATAAGAAATCTCTAACTATCAACTGAAGAGCTCCTGGAAATTATAAATAGTGCCACCCACGTCGAAGGCTACAGAATCACCTTGCACAAATCAATAGCTTTCAATTTGCCAATAACAATAGTCAGAGGAGATCATAAACATACTCTTGTTCCTCAAAAGAAGTAAAGTGTCTCAGAATAAAACTAACCAAGGGGTCAGGGGAGACCTGGACAATAAAAGCAGAAAATATATGAAGAAAGAGAGAGAAAACAGTAGTTTTTAGTGATTCTCAGCTGTTTGAGAGAAAAAATCCTAATGTGGTGAATGTATAACTAGAAATGAACAAGTTATCATATATATTTAGGATATGATATATATATGTCAAGTTTATATATATATATATATATATATATATATATATATGCAGGAAAGGTCTTCTGGTACAGTAAAGATATCCATGAGTTGCTGTTATTCTTTGGTCATTATTAGAACAATAACTTGTGGACTGATAATGAAAATTTATATGTTTTTCAAATTTATGATGAATTAGTGGAAGATTGGACACTATTCTATGACAGAACTACATAATTAAATAAAAATTAGAATGAAATAAACATGTAGATATTCAGTTTAAATAAACATTGACTAATGACATGAATTTTTCTACTCTAGGGTTTAGTATATTTCTACCGTTAGCATATACAAGTATGTTTATTACATATATGTATATATGACTATTTTTGCATTCAGAAATGTAATACTATAAGCAAATGTATTTGCAGATAAATATACAAGCCCGATGAAATCTATAAAAATAATGTATGGAGTGCAAGCTCTATATTGTGCATGGAAAGTAATATATGGAATGCATTTATGAAATAACAAAAAAGCTATTCTGAAACTAAGTTTAAAAAATGAAGTTTGTATTAAGAAAATAATGACAAGAACATTTGTTTTCTTATCACAGTTATATGATTTTTTCTCATTCTTGTGCTGACACTTTAGTAAACTTTTACATTATGGTTCATATCTATCTTGTGTTGCTAGTATAGGCCACACACACACACACACACACACACACACACACACACACACGCACACACACACACACACACACACATGCACACACACACACACATTCTTGAACAAAACTAAACCACCACCAAAGATTACACATGGAAGGACCCATGGCTCCAGCTGCATATGTAGCAGAGGATGGCCTTGTTGGGCATCAATGGGAGGGAGGCCCTTGGTTCTGTGAAGGTTCGATGCCCCAGTGTAGGGGGGAATGCCAGAGTGGGGAGGCAGGAGGGTGGGGCAGCACCCCCCAGAAACAGGAAGGGAGATGGGATAAGGGTTTTGGAGGAAACCGAGAAGGAGATAACATTTGAAATATAAATTAAAAAAAAATACCCAATAAAAGAAAACAAAAAGGTAAAAGGGAAAGAAAAAAAAGAGGTGCATCATATTAGTTTAGTGTAGTTTGGATTTGATTTCAGATAAATTCTCTGTAACATCTGTAACATCTTCTAGAAGGAAAACAAAGAAAAACAGCTTTTATTCCTGTCACTTCACCTACCACTAAAGAAATATAAACGTTGATGGGAGTCCCAAAATACATCGATAAATGAGGCAAATACTGAGAGTTCAAGTTCTAAAACCAATACTTAGCCTGAGCAACAATATATCCTAATACTCCTTCATGCAAGAAACCAATATAACCTGCACCTATAACCTCATATATCAGTATATACATGCCAAAGGCTTGCTAGCCATTAAAGCATGCTGGAAATTGTCCTGGAACTTTGCATCTGGAACTCTTCCAGGAGAGTTATCTTATGATATGTTCCATTCTTTACGAAGATTATCACATGGGTTATCACTTTGTTGGTTAAGATCTGGATTTGAAATCAAATATTAGTAAATAGATAGATGATAGATACATAGATAGATAGATAGATAGATAGATAGATAGATAGACAGACAGAGAGAGAGATATGTGAGATAAATCTCCTTAGTCTGTGTCATCTCATTATTGCATTATTTAATTATTCAAGAGATTTAAACAAAGGTTTTGGTCAAAGTTTACAGAAATGTATTTGACTGAAATGTCTTATTTTTTTGCATAAATGGAAAAAATTACAGAATCTCATTGAAGGTGAAAGAGAAAATATTTTCAATGTAGCTTTATTGTTGAAAAATCTGGCTTTCTTGTTAAAGTTTTCTTAGTGTTACTATATCTTGATATTGAAAATATAGATCTTATTAATCTCCTTTTTCTAAATATGAAGCTATTTGCAATAACTCCAGAGTAGAAATATGGAACAAAAAATTATTCAATTAAACAAAGACTTCTCTTTTGATATGGAAAACATGTAAAAATTTAAAATTCTTATAGAAAAAACAGTGGGATAACTGAGAGCTCAAATTTAAGAACAGGATTATAGTGATGGCTGTTCTTTTAGAGGAGCCGTGTTTGATTTTAAAAAACAGACATGATGGCTTATAACTGTCTGGTTACCAGTTCCAGGTTATGAGATGCCTTATGTTTGACTTCTATGGACATCAGGCATGCAAGTAGTGCACAGCCGTTAATGGATATACTCATACATATAAATTTAAAAAAGTGTTGAAGGCATTTAAAAATTAATTCTCCTTACATTTATAGCCACATTGGCTATAGAAATTGGAAAAATCCTAGGTGATAAAACTACAAGAAAAACTTCATTTTAAGAGGCTTTCAGACTGAAGGAATGCCCATTCAGAACCTGCCCCACATGTGGCCCATACATATACAGCCACCAAACTAGATAAGATGGATGAAGCAAAGAGGTACAAGCTGACAGGAACCCGATGTAAATCTCTCCTGAGAGACACAGCCAGAATACAGCAAATACATAGGCGAATGCCAGCAACAAACCACTGAACTGAGAATGGTACCTCCATTGAAAGAATCAAAGAAAGGACTGAAAGAGCTGAAGGGGCTTGAGACCCCATATGAACAACAATGCCAATCAACCAGAGCTTCCAGGGACTAAGCCACTACCCAAAGACTATACGTGGGCTGACCCTGGGCTCCAACCTCATAGGTAGCAATGAATAGCCTAGTAAGAGCACCAGTGGAAGGGGAAGCCCTTGGTCCTGCCAAGACTGAACCTCCAGTGAACGGGATTGTTGGGGAGAGCGGTAATGGGGGGAGGATGGGGAGGAAACCCATATAGAAGGGAAGGGAGGGGTTGGGGATGTTGGCCCAGAAACTGGGAAGGGAATAACAATCAAAATGTAAATAAGAAATACTCCGTTAATAAAAAGATGGGGAAAAAAAAGAAATGAGGTACATGTACCTAATGAAAACTTGCCGGGCTCTACAGAGAAGTGACATAGGAAACTTGCAAGTGGATAAATGGAAGTGGAAAACATTGCAGAGTAAGGCAGCTTTGGCAAAGACCGCAAAGGCTTGTGGTCTCCCTCACGTGGAGATTCTAGCTCCAAATAGTTTGCGAGTTTACCTGCTTTGTGTGATTGACTTTTATGGAAAGCAGAATCTAGAAAGGGGCCCTTTTTGAGGAGGTGACAGGTTAGGCTTGAGAGGGTAGGAGACTGTGAGAAAAATGGAAGCGCAGAGGCGTAACATCGGTGCGAAAAGGCTTTAGAAGGGAGAGTTGCAAGCATATGATGAGAGCAAGAATGGGAGGTGAGGGCTAAACGTATGAAAAATATACAAAAATGAACATGAAGATTACTGTCTCATCACAACTAAAGTAATAATTGAAGAGATAGAATGTACATGAGAAGAAGGAAGACAGGATAATAGGTAGGGGAAGGTCGATATAAGAGAGGATAGGCCATGGGGTGGGTATGCCAAGTCTGTCAATCTGTGTAAAGCCTTGTAAAAAAATCATTAGTTAGGAAGCTAATTGCAAAGTTCAACTTTGAACTTCTGTCTTATGTAATATCTTACATTTTTATCATGTAAAAATATATTAGAATTGTTATACACAATATACTCATAAATCAAAACTGAATAGAGAGAAAAAATGTAGGATTTTCACTGAGAGGTAATCATATAAATGTAACTAGAATTATAGAGTAATTTCCTGGTTTATTTCTAAGGCAATTAATTTACACTACATTATTTAATATGAGGGGCACTTTTCTGTACACAGGGGCTACTAAACAGAATGATTTATACAGCAACATTATATAGAAAGTTTTAAGACTAGATTGAACAACTTTCATAAAATTGAGCTAAATAGGAAAACTGTATAGAGATTGAAGTAACCTTGGAATTTACATTACATGTTTTTGTCTGTAAATTTTTCCATTGGTCTCATCTGGGAACACACATCTGTTATGCCCTCACACTCTGGAAGACACTGCTCTTTTTAAATTGAGTACATAAGAATTCCACTCTATGTGTACTCATCCTTATAGGTATAAATCAAAGGAAGCTTTTCCACAAAATCATCTGGTCTCTCCTCGTATCTCCCGATGTAATCATTCTGGAATGAGCCCAGGAAGAGGAATGTTTTGACTTTTAGTAATGATGTCAGAGAAAATGATTCTACACAGGGGCATAATGGTCCTCTCAAATTTTCCAGACACTTACAAAAAGGCATTCTCCCCATCTTAACATGCATGCTTTTTCTACTTTAGAAACATTTATGTGTGTGGAATCTTTCATTCTATGAACATTCAGGAAACGTGACAAATGAATTCTTGTTTGGGCTTCATCTTCCCAAATTTTGTGTTTTCACTTTACTGAAAACAAAAAGACATTCTTCAAGCTCTTAGGCAGGTTATGGTAGTAATTTAGTCATGTTTACTAGAGGGTTTCAAACATAGATGGAGAAAAGGCCAGGTCTGAACTGATCTGAGGCCTGGATTGCATAATTTTAAAATGTTGGGAAGCAGTTCTTGGAAGGAGGGAAAGTCCTGGCAGTTATATTCAGATTTTTTATGGCACAATGACATAATACCTTTCATTGTTATGGCATTTCCAGAATGGTGCATGTGTGCTCTCTCAGGGATACTACTGCTAGGACAAAGCACCATCACCAATATCATCCTGTTGAGGAAAGAAGGGTTTGCTCATAGTTCCATTTATCACTTTGTCATCAAAGGCAGTAAAGGCAGGAACTCACACAGGACAGGAACCTGGAGATAGGACCTGATGTATAGACTGTACTGAGATGCTTCCTCCCCATGGTTTGATCACCTTGTTTCCTTAGAAAATCCAGAACCACCAGCCCAGGGGTGACACCACCCATAATGGACTGGGCCCCTTTCCTCATCAATATGCCAAGTTGACATATAAAATTATACAACAAAATTATGTAAATAATTTACCTTCTCATTAACTGAGACTGAGGAAGACTAATAGACATGTTTTTATAGACAGAGTTATTGATTCAAATCTATCAGAAGTCCATGGTTTTGCACAGAGTTCACAGTTGCAAAAGTAAAGAGTAACTAATAACATAATCAACAATGAAAGAAAATGACATATAAATTCAAACGACAGAAATGTTATGACCTACAGTTTTGTATATTTAATTTCATGAACCAGCACTTCAGTAAAGCTGGTCTTATCATTCCTGGTAACCAGATATTCCACACACTTATTCTTTCTCTTTATTTAATAGTTCCTTAAATTTCTCTCCATTCACACTTACTTACTAAGCTTAGAGCCCTCAAATTTTGAAAAGGATAATGAACCTGTATAAATTCATTTAGTAAAATAAACATTGAATACAGAATTATTATAAATGTAAATGAATACGCATTTGCCATGAAATTGGTAGAAGTCACATAGAGCCAGATGCAGCCACATGTACATCTATAACAACACCACTCCGCTGGGAAGATGGAATTCAGACACCCAGAGGCTTGAGTGCAAAGCAGCCTGACACTCATGGTGGGGAAATAAAAGGTCTATGTCTTAAACAACATGGGAGACAGAGAAACATGTCAAAGGTTGTCCTCTGACCTATACATGAGAAGAGCCACATACACATACACAATAAGCACACTTGTCTTCACACACACAGAGTTGCACACAAGAGAGCATGTGTGCACACACCAAAATCAAAAATAAATAATAAATAATTGACTGCTACACTAAGTAACTTGGTCTCTGTATGACGAAAAGGTTTTTAAATGAACATAAAACTGCCCTAAATTCTGTATTTGCAAGTGACAATTCCAAGAGCTCAATGACATGATTTCACTTCAAGAATGGAAGCCAACTGGTTACATATATGCAGAACTAGGTTGACACATCCCAGGATTTCAGAAATGAAAGGGAATCCTATGACCTGGATAGTCTCAGCAACCCTAACGAAATTTAGCATACTAAAATTTAATAGAATTCCACCTTTTTCGTGTCTCCTCTCTCCAACTTTGTTTTTGCCTGTATTGATCTGATTCTCAAACAGGTCAGCTTCACTAATCCAGCAGCTTTTGATGTAAGTTGTGACACTCGAGGATTCCCATGAAGGCAGTACATCTTCCATGTACCCAATGTGTTACTGCTTTATCTGGCTCTCTCAGAGCACAAGGACAATGCACTCTAGTGTGGGAAGTGAGTGAATTAAGCCCCTGCTTGAAATGCATAGCATGGAAGTTCTCTTGGTTAAACTAGGCTGCCATTAACACAGGAAGACATAGTGATTGCTGAGCAGGAAAATTACATATCTCCTAAAGTAAATAGATGTGCTAAAGAGAGAAAATGTGACTGTCATGAGAGAGCTCAAGCACACTTCAGGAGAGTGGAAAAGGTAAAAAACATCTGCAGGTGAGAGTACCACAGTGAGCTTAATTAAATATGTCTAATTTAATCCATAATATGAAAGACAAAATATTGACAGGTAGAACTGGCAGATTGGTGACAGGTAAGGGCAAGACACAAAATGTCGAGAAGATAAATAATGGAATAAATTTAGATAATCACCTGTTATGTAAACATGCAAATTTGGTAAACACAAAGAGTAGGATAGTGCAACATTCTAATATCAGATAAGAATGGCTTTGCAAGCCTGAAAACAAATTGGAGCCATAAATGATTATGAGTCTATGATGCCCTTGAAGCTGGGGAGGAATATGTTTGAAGGCTTACTTTGACATGATTCATTTTGCAGCTGTGCCTGACAGGCATTGTGCCAGAGAAGGGCCATTTGGGGCTATGGCTATGGCCCAAACAAAACACAATGAACTAGTGGACCAGGAACTTGATGGTGGAAACAGGAATGTTCTTTATATTTTTTTTGTGAAATTCGCTTTACCTCTACCACATTTCTTACGTGGCATAGGCAAATGAGGAACTCGACTCCCTGATGAAATCTCCGGTAGCTTTTCTGAAGTCTCTTTTTCTTCTCTCAATCTGTTTCATAATAGGTCACTATGAATCAAAAATTCTCTATAAAATCGCGTTTTCTCTCGACTGCCGAGAATCTGTACCACACTAGAAACGAGCAATCCCTATCTGTTTTGAAGATTCCTTTATCCTTCCGCACCCTCATGTTTCTTCTCCTCGCTTTTCTTCTCCCACTCATCCCTTGGGTAATTTCCCTTGATTCGCCTGCTGCCTATGCTACCAGAAACTTCTCATTGTCATTGATTGCCTCTGCTTTTCTCAAAGCACAATAGTTTCAACACAAATGCTATATGACATAAAAACTCAACTGCATAAAAAGCAGGTCTAACGTTTTCTCACTGGCATTGCTCACTAAGTTTTCTCACTCTTTTTGACTGTGTTAAGCCATACTTGAATGCTGTACCATTGCTGAATCCCTTCTAGCCAGTCCAATATCCAATAGAGAACATGTCTACTGAAGATCTGTAATATTCTATATATCCATTAATTTATTTGTTTGCTCAATGAATATTTATTAGACATGTGTCATCCAAATTTTGTTAAAATAATATAACACTGAACCAACCACATCATTTCTTACATGAGTTTGACTTTCTGGAATACTTTGGACTAACAGTAGTAGCCACCTCATATGTAAACTCTTTGCTCACAGACAACATCCGAAGCAATGGCTATGTTAGAAGAGAACATTGTAATAAATATATTTTAATAAACTGATGAATTTTGTCTTTTTTTCTTCCATCTTTATTAACTTGGGTGTTTCTTATTTACATTTTGATTATTGTTATTCCTTTCCGGTTTCGGCCAAAATCCTAACCCCTCCCCTCCCCTTCTCTATGGGTGTTCCCTCCCCATTCTCCCCACATTACCGCCCACCACCCAACAATCCAGTTCACTGGAGATTCAGTCTTGCAGGACCAAGGGCTTCCCCTTCCACTGGTGCTCTTACTAGAATATTCATTGCTACCTATGAGGTCAGAGTCCAGGGTCAGTCCATGTATAGACTTTAGGTAGTAGCTTAGTCCCTGGAAGCTCTGGTTGCTTGGCATTGTTGTACATATGGGGTCTCAAGCCCCTTCAAGCTCTTCCAGTTCATTCTCTGATTCCTTCAACGGGGGTCCCGTTCTCAGTTCAGTGGTTTGCTGACGGCATTCACCTATGTATCTGCTGTATTCTGGCTGTGTCTCTCAGGAGAGATCTACATCCCGTTCCTGTCAGCCTGCACTTCTTTGCTTCATCCATCTTATCTAGTTTTGGCTGTATATGTATGGGCCACATGTGGGGCAGGCCCTGAATGGGTGTTCCTTCTGCCTCTGTTCTACACTTTGAATTTTGTCTTTTTTAATGTTGGTGTATTTCTGGTGATCTTGGATATAATATCATAAGAGTCTGCAGACAGAATTGCATATGATGACTTTTACACTTTCCCCAATATTTTTTTACATATCATATTTCACTGCACCTTAAATATTCCTACGTCCTCACAGCATTTGATAATGATTTAACCTAACACAAATCAGAACAATGGTGAATATATAACAAACAGCATAGGTTTGTTTGGTTTTTTATTTTTGGTTTTTTTTTTTGTTTGTTTTTTTTGTTTTTGGTTCATACCAAAGGATGATACTGTCTTATAAAATAAACTCATCCCATCAAAAGATCCTTTTAGGCAAATTCCTTTTAATAATTCTGAAGTTATAAAAAAATGATTATGCTTAAATAGGTATAAACTAATGTAAAGAATAAATTTGGCATTCTAACCAGAAACGTTATCTTTTCCCGTGACGGAGAGTTTTCTTAAAGATGAAGCAAGCTCAAACTGTTAGATGAGGAAGCAAAATCTTTGAGAGAAGGGAAAATAAGTAATAAACTCATAAAACTCCCTTTCTAATATGTTCAGAAAACTTGCTTAAACACTCTACCCTCATTTCTATAATTGCATTTCAGCAGTAGTTGATGTAAATATAAAAACATATGGCACTCGGCTGTTCTTAGCTATTATTCTAAAACGAGGCACTGCAGAACTCAATTGACCTTGATGATAGCCAGAACAAGTTCACCTTTTCCTTAATCAGGCTTTTCTCAACTTGAAACCACTGACATTTGTACCAGGTACAGGTGTCTTACAGGGGTGTCCTGTTCATTACATGTGCAGCCTGCAAATCTGTTTTGTATTAGATGGCAATAGCATCTCTTACAGTGGTAGCAAACAACATTGCTAAACATTGAAACTATTTCTAGTTTGGAGGCATCTGAATATAAAACCCCTCTGCTCGAGAAGATAACATGGAGAGGTATGTCAGTAGAAGTGAAGTCAGAGCCATTTCCTCACAATTTTCTTGAGAAAGCATAAAGTTTTTAAAGCAGACTGTGTTGATTTCTATGAATAATAAATACTTTAAAATATGCAGTCTTGGGACTAGAGGCATGGCTTTATGATTAAGAACAATTATTGCTTATATAGTGGATTACATCGGTGGATTTCCATATATTGAACCATCTCTCCATCCTTGGGATGAAGCCTATTTGATCATGAAGGATGGTAGTTTTCATTTGTTCTTGGATTTGGTTTGCGAGAATCTTATTGAGTATCTTGGCATCAATATTCATAAGGGAAATTGGTCTGAAGTTCTCTTTCTTAGTTTTTTTGTGGTTTAGGTATAAACATAATTGTGACTTCATGGAAAGAATTGGGCAGTGTTCTTTCTCTTTCCATTTTGTGGAATAGTTTGGAGAGTATTGGTATTAAGTCTTCTATGAAGTTCTGACAGAATTCTGCACTAAGCCCATCTGGTCGTGGCCTCTATTTTTTTGGTTCACAGACTTTTATTGAGTGCTTCTATATCTTTAGGAGTTATGAGACTGTTTAGATGGTTTATCTGATCCTGATTTAACTTTGGTCCCTAGTATCTGTCCAGAAAATTATCCACTTCATCCAGATTATCCAGTTGAGTTTGTAGTAGGACCTGATGCTTTTTGAATTTCCTCAGTTTTTGTTGTTATATGTCCTTTTTTCATTTCTGATTTTGTTTATTTGGATACTCATTCTGTGCCCTCTGGTTAGCTGACTAGTAATCTATTGTGCAAATGTACTACATTTTATGCATACATTCCTCAGTTGAGTGACATCTGGGTTCTTTCCAGCTTCTGGCTATTATAAATAAGGCTGTTATAAACATAGTGGAGCATGTGTCATTGTCATAGGATGGAGCATCTTTTGGGTATATGCCAGGAGTTGTATAGCTGGGTCCTTAGGGTAGTACTATGTCCAATTTTCTGAGGAACCTCCAGACTGATTTCCAGAGTGGTTGTACGAGCTTGTAACCTCACCAACAATGGAGGAGTGTTCCTTTCTCTCCACATCCTCACCTGAGGTTTTGATCTTAGCCATTCTGACTGGTGTGAGGTGGAATCTCAGGGTTATTTTGATTTGAATTTCCCTGATGATTAAGGATGCTCAACATTTCTTTGGGTGCTTCTCAGTCATTCATTATTCCTCAGCTGAAAATTATTTGTTTAGCTCTGTACCCCATTTTAATAGTATTATTTAATTCTCTGGAGTCAAACTTCTTGAGTTCTTTGTATATATTGGATATTAGCCCACTATTGGATAAAGGAATGGTAAAGATCTTTTCCAAATCTTTTTGGTTGCTATTTTTCCTAATGACAGTGTCATTTGCCTTACAGAAGCTTTTTAATTTTATGAAGTCCCATTTGTCATTCTTGATCTTAGAGCATAAGCCATTGACGTTCTGTTCAGGAAATTTCCCCTACTGCCTATGTGTTCAAGGCACTTCACTTTTTCTTCTATTATTTTCTGGTTTTATGTGGAGGTCTTTGATATACTTGGACTTAAGTTTTGTACGGTGATAAGTATGGATCAATTTGTATTCAACAATGACTTCATGAAGTTCATAGGCAAATGGATGGAACTAGAAAATATCATCCTGAGTGAGGTAACCCAATCACAAAACAAAACAAACAAACAAAAAAAAACACATGGTATGTACTCAATCTAATAAGTGGACATTAGCCTAAAAGCTCAAGTGTCCAACATGCAAAACTTAGACCACATGAAGCTCAAGAAGAAGGATGACCAAAGCAAGGATGCTTTAGTCCTTGTTAGAAGTGAGAAAAATATTCATAGAAAGAAATACGGAGTTTGAAGCAGAGACTGAAGGCAAGGGCATCCAGAGACTGCCCCACCTGGGGATCCAGTCCATATACTTACAGCCACAAACCCAGACAACGTTGCTGATGCCAAGAAGAGCATGGTGGCAGGAGCCTTATATAGCTGTCTCCTGAGAGGCTCTGCCAGAGCATGACAAACATAGAGGCAAATGCTAGCAGCCAATCATTGAACTGAGAATGGGGTCCCCAATGGAGGAGTTAGAGAAAGGATTTGAAGGAGCTGAAGGTGTTTGCAACCCCATAAGAACAACAATAACAACCAACCAGAGCTCCCAGGGACTAAACCACGATTCAAAGAGTATACATGGACAGACCCATGGCTCCAGCTCCATACGTAGCAGAGGATGGCCTTGTTATACATCAATGGGAGAGGAGGACCTTGGTCTTGTCAAGACTTGTTGCCCAAGTGTAGTACAATGTCAGGGTGGGGAGGCAAGAAGGGGTGAGTGGGTGGGTGGGGGAATACCCTCATAGAAGAAGTGGAGGGGGGATGGGATAGAAAGGTTTATGGACCAGCAACCAGGAAAGGGTAACATTTGAAATGTAAAAAAAAAATACATGCAATAAAAAAGAACAATTATTGCCATTACAGACTGCCTGACTTTGGATTCTAGCACCAACAGGGAACCTCTAGCTCCAGGGTATCCATTGTCTTCCTCTGGCATACTGGGCACCTGAACACTATATATACAAATACAAACATAAATAAAAAATAAATTCAAAAATATGTGCCATCTATCTTAAGAGACTTTGCTATGTTAATAACCAACTATTTTTGGATTGGATCTAAGACCCATTCTGTGTGATAAAACCTATTATTGATACTATGGATCACCAAGAACTCAGAGCTATGTATGTCATAGTGTCCACAAAAGACTCTTCTACTATTGTCATACTAAATGGGCATAGTATTAAACCAACCAGTGACGAATTATTGCTATATCATTGACTATCACATAGCTCAACACTCCTCAGAATATCTTTTTCCTAAAAAGCTGAGAATAAACAGAGACCCACCCCTGGTCAATATAGAAAGGAAGAGAGACCAGGAGTACTCAGCAATAGATGTGACATCTGTATCACATCCCTTCTCTCAAGGCTTAGGGGTCTTTGCAGAAATAGCAAGCAGTAGATAACTATGATAAAACTGTTTTCTGTATAATGCAGTGCAGTTGTGTATATGAACTCACAAGAACTATAACAGCATATACAAGACCTGCACAAGCTCAAACCAGAGAAAGCTGAATATGGAGGGGGGAAAAAGGATGTCAAGAAACCTCAATTATAGGCGAGGAGCTATTAGCATTACTTAATTGACAGGAATAGAAGAGGCAATTTTATTTAAAGATGCAACGTTTTGCCTTAGCCAGTGTTCAATTGCTGTGAGAAAACACAATGACCACAGAAACACTTGTAAAGAGGTTTGTTCCATTGTTCGTTGGATCTGCAGGTAGCAGGAGGAGAGAGACCTTGAAATGGCATTAGGAAAGGTCAAAGTTTCGTAAAACCGCCCCCTCTGATACACTCTCACTAACAAGGCCACACCTGATCTTTCAAATAATGCTACTCTCTGTTGACCAAGGATTCAAATCTAGGAGGTTATGGTGACAATTCTTTTTTAGTCTACCACATTCCACTTGTTGGCACCCACAGGCTTGTAGCTATATCGTAATGAAACTATTTTAGTGAAATTTCAAAAACTGTCACAGTGTATGACACTGTTTAAGATTCTAATGTTCAAATTTTCTTCTACAACTCAAGACAATCTCTTAACTCTAGTCCTTGTAAAATCAAAATGCAAAGAAGAAGAGCATGTATTTTCAACATACAAGGACATAGGATATTTATTACTCTTCCAAAAGGGAGAAATAAAGGAGCTTAGTTAGGAATTAATGATCCAAAGAAAGACAGAAAATAAACAGGGACATCTCCGACCTTGGCATCTCCATAGTGGCATTCAAAGAAGTTTTCAGATCTCTAACCTCTTTCAACTTCATTGCCTTCAACATACTTGTCTCTCTCGAGCTGGTTCCACACTAGGTCTTCTGCTTTCCGCAGCAAATATCCTACAATGACGCTAGCAACTCCAACATCTTGGGGTCTCCAGAGCAATCCAAGATTCATATTCATAGCTTCAGGGAATGACTTGTCTGGGACTCCATGTAGGAACACTCATGACACAAGCCTGTCCTCAGTAGTTTTTCTTAGCTGTAGAGGAAGATCCCACAACCTCCTTCCTTTATCTGAAAGCCAAAACTCAGAGCCACATGGCTAAAGATGACAAGCTCTGCTTTTGATGGCTGGAACTTGACCCTCCTTCAATTACATTTTTACTGGGTTTCTGATTTTAATATTTTCTACACTGCTTAAGCTTGCCATTAATTCATTTTCACAAGTTAGCAGCTTAGCTGGGCATGGTCTTACCCTTGAGTTCACCATTCCCTTTATCTAGCATCAGGCTTTTTCTTAAAGTTTTAATTTACTTGATCACTGCACATAACTTCATCACACTGCCCAATGCTCCTTTTCTCATAAAACTATACATTATGTATTTTTCCTTGACAAGTTTGGTTCTTTTCATTATATATTCGCCTAAGAGTGACCACTAATAACAACATGACAAGGTCAATAATAGACTCTGTTGAAATCTTTCCCCATGTCATTAGTCTAAAATTCCTCAGGCAGATTTTGTTTTTGACAAGGGCAAAAGCAAGTCACACTCTTTGCCAAAATAACACAAGAATGATGTCTAGATCACTTACTAATATTCTTCTCCTTGGAAATTTCTTGAATTGGACCACCACAAGTCACTCACAACACTGTCTTTCATGCTTGTGCTAGGATATCCTAAAAAGTGCCATTTAACATGTTCAACTGCTCTCCTCATCCAAAGATCCAAAGTCTGCATTCTGCCAGTGGCAAAGTCAGATCTGTCATAAAAATACCCCACTCCCTAATCACAACTACTTTATAGCCAGTGTTCTATTGCTATGAAGAGACATACTATGATCATGGCAACTCTTGTGAAGCAGAGCATTTAATAGGGAATTACTTGCAGTTTCAGAAGTTTAGTTCATTGCCATCACGGTGCTATGCAGACATGGTGCTAGAGAAGTAGCTGAGAGTTTTACATCTATCTCTGTAGGGGAAAAGAAAAGAGATACTCTGGGCTTGGTAAGACTTTTTGAAACTTCAAAGACCACTACAGTGAGACATATTTCCTGAGAAAGGCATGCCTCCTAATTTAAATTTCCACATGAAAAATAGTATGACTTCTGTAAGATGAGGAAAATATTGCATCAAAAATGTGAGCAAATGGGCTGGAGAGATGGCTCAGCGGTTAAGAGCACCCGACTACTCTTCCAGAGGTCCTGAGTTCAATTCCCAGCAACCACATGGTAGCTCACAACCATCTGTAAAGAGATCCGATGCCTTCTTCTGGTGTATCTGAAGACAGCTACAGTGTACTTATATATAATAAATGAATAATTTTTTTTTAAAAAAATCTGAGCAAATTCAAATCCTTGAGCCTATGGGAGCCATTCTAACATAAACTATTACATCCATGTTAAGTCAACCAGCACTCAAACATTTGGGCTACACAAATTTGACTGGATGAGAAGGAAAAGAAAAAGAAGAGAAGAGAAGAGGAGAGGAGAGGAGAGGAGAGGAGGAGAGGAGAGGAGAGGAGGAGAGGAGAGGAGAGGAGAGGAGAGAGGAGAGGAGAAGAAGGGGAGACAGATACAGATACAGAGAGGCAGGGACACAGAGAGACAGAATGACACAGAGAGCAGTAAGTTGAATAACTATGAGTGTAGTATATTGATTGCTGTCTTTTCTATACTTAGCAACAAGTTTTAAATAAATAGAATTCCAAGAAAGTCTGAATAATGATCCGTGGGCATCATTCCACTGTGGGTTTCCACACAACGATTTTGTTAAATGCCATTAAATTGTTTGCATCTGGTTTGGGTTCTGTTAAACAAGCTTAGGTTAAGAACTGTGGGTATTTCGATGAGCTGTCCTTTAGAAGCTGCAATTTCCAAGCTGAAGTGACTTCAGTTAATCCCACACAAACCACATTCCTGGGGGCCATTTTAAACTGATTCAAACAGATTCAGACTCCCTCCCAGAGATTCAGCTCAGATTTTTGAGGCAATATCTTCTTCATCTTACAGGAATTATACTACTTTTCATGTGCTGTTAGTGGAAATTTAAAATACTTAATGTAGCCCAGACAGCAAAGCTGTTACATCTGCAGATGTGAAGGGGATCAAAGATGCCACATGAAACAGCTGTTGCCGTGCACAGAGAGTTATTCCAGGAATTCTTTCAGTAATCAAATAAATTTAGTGAAATTTGTGAAGCAGTTCTTTTTGTACTTCAGAGAACATTGTTACATGCTTTACTCTTATTTATTTGTATATATTATCTGCAAATTGATAAAGTAAATTTCTATAAGTTAAACTAAGGCATAGGAGTGATAAACTGATATTTTAATATAGTTAATAAGCATGCAACTTTAAACAAAAGGTCCATTTCAGCAGAACTTAAAAAACTTGATTATTATATATTTGGAATTTAAATATAAAATAAATTTTCTCCCTCTTTCTTTGTGCGTGTGTATGTGTATATGTGTGTATGTGTACATGTGTGTATGTGCGTGCATGTGTATATGTGTGTGTCATGTTTGCATGCATGTGATTACGCTCATGTGTGCACATGCAGAGGCCATTAGATATCCTTTGCTCTCGTTTTCCTTATATTCTCTTGAGATGGGATTTCTCACTGAATCTGGAGCTCACTGTTTTTACTCCTGAACTCTGTGGCCAGTAAAGCTCAGTGACTCTCCTGTACGGTGTCCCCAAGTCCTGATTTTACAAGGGCATATATAGCTAGTCCTTCTTTTCTCCACAGTTTTGGGCATATGATTTCAGGTCCTCATGTTTACTCAACAAGCTCATTTACCCATCTCTGAGACCGTTGTCACATTTCTTTTTACTCTTCTATGTGAAAAATGCATTCTGTAAGATTACAAAAATGTGTCTATATTCATTACTTTAAGATTGATGTACAGTAAAATATCTGGTATATTTAGCATACAGTAAGTGCTTGGTAAATAATTAAAAATAAAAGCAATATTTATTGATGTCAAATAATATGAAAATGTATGTTACTGTAAATGCAAGCTTTTAAGATTTTTTTTATTATCTACACATGGACATAATTAATGTGTTCTCTTTCTATTTATTCTCTCCCTTTATCTATTTTGTAATTAATTCCCCACCCCACCATGTTCATCCCTACTTCATGTTCTATGGTTCATTCTTTTATTTTAATACACACAGTGTTCATTTACTGTTGCCTACGTGTGCATGGGTGTGGATCCATTTATTAAAAAATGGGTAGCCTCGCTCAGGGTAGTAAATCTGAAATAAAATGACTAATCCTCACAACAATCATGCATTGCCAATAACACCTCATAATCTAGTGGGACTTCCTGAGGCACTCTCTCATCCATGGTGAGATTTTGGCTGGTTTGGTTTTGTGATGTCTTGCGCATGAGTTTCCAGCTATTTCAATTTCCTGTGCTTTCTGTCAAGTTCAGCAAATATTGTTTTGTCAAAGTCAACCAGTCCCTCTGATTCTCAGAATGTTTTTGAATCCCTATTCCTTAATGGTCCATGAGCTTAGGAGAAAGATGAGAAATAGTGAGTCCACTTCAGGCTGATTTTCTGAATGTTGCCTAGCTGATGTTCTCTGTTAGTCATCATAAACTGCAAAGAGAAGCTTCTCTGAAGAGGGCTAAAAAAAAATAAAATTAGTCATCTCCTTTAGGAACTAGTACATGGACAGCCACTCTTTTTTGACTCAAATAAAAATACCATGCATCGTTTTAATTTTATGGGGCTTCAAATCTACCAGAAACTGAGTAATTCTCAGAACATTTATGGAACTATAACACCAGTGTCCACATATTACCAGAGTAGGATTAATTGTCATTGACAGAGTTCTAAACTCAGTAAGACTGATGAGTTTTATTTCCCACACTATGATTGCTAGCCAATAAGAACAATGCTTCCAAGTTGATTCTAGTTTGATTAATCCATGTCCTGTGATCCAAGCATGTGATTTCCACAGCAATAAGGTTTTTATCTTCAGGTTTCCCTTTCCTGATCCATTTACCCAATCCCATCTGGTTATTCTACCTTTTCCCTTCTTGAAAGATATGTTCTACCCTCCTTTGTTTTATATATTTTTAAATTTACAAACAAGTTTATAAATTCACTTATGACACTTAAATTGGCCTACACAGTGTCAATCTTTGTCCACTTCCACTGCCTTTAGTTGGCTTTTATAGTTTCATTTTTGGTATACACTTTTGCTGTCCCTGTTCTTCCTTTTTATAAACACCATTTGCTTCCTCAATATTTTTATGACTTAGACCTACATTCAGTCTCACATAAACACTCTCTCTCTCTCTCTCTCTCTCTCTCTCTCTCTCTTTTCTTTCTCTCTCTCTCTCTATCACACACACACACACACACACACACACACACACACACACACACACACACAAACACACACCCCAGAGGGTGGATAATTAATTTGCAGTATTTATCTTTCAGAGGTTAAGTAAGTTAATCTAATAGTTTCTAGATTCATCCTTTTGCTTGTAAAACATGCATTTTTGGTTTTCTTCATGGCCGAATAAAGTTTTTCAATGCATGTCATTGTTATATCATCTATTCATGTGATAGCTTTTCATGCTCAGACTTCTTCAGTTCCCTGGAAATTATAATTTATAAATTCAGCAATAATAAACATCAATGTGAAAATATATGTGCCAGAGATATTTCGACCTTTGGATTTATGTCAGGGAATGGAATAGCTGGATGATATTGTACTGGTAGTTTTCATCTTTTATGAGGCCAGATGCTGACTTCTTCAGTGGTGGTGACACTTTGTACTCTACCAGCAGTGGAGGGAATTTTTGCCAGCTATTCTTGAGACAAAAGATTAACATCTCAAAAATATTAAAACTTTAACAATAAATCCAAATTATTAAAGGAACATAACTTTACATATTTAGATTTGCTTGCATGTAAATAATGCTTTCTTGAATATACTTAATATAATTTAAAAGCAAAAAGTCTATTTATTTTCAATGAAATAAGGCACTTACAAAGGACATAGCAAAAAGTATATGATGAAATATAAGTTGATTTTATTTTGTTCTAGAAATACCAGAGAAGTCTTAAGCAATAATGGAAAAAATATATTGGATATTTTATTTAATTACATTGCAAATGTTATCCCCTTTCCTATCCCATCCTCCCTCCCCCACCCATCCACTCACTCCCACCTGGCATTTCCCTACACTAGGGCATCAAGTCTTCCCAGGAACAAAGGCCTCTCCTCCTATGATGTCTGACAAGGCCATCCTCTGCTACATATTCGGCCGGATTCACAGGTCTCTCCATGTGTGTACTCTTTGGTTTGTGGTTTAGTGCCTGGGAGCTCTGGTAGGTCTGGTTGGTTGACACTGTTCTTCCTTCTATGGGTTGCAACCCCCTTCAGCTCCTTCAGTTCTTACTCTACCTCCTCCATTGGGGGCCTGTGCTCAGCCCAAAGGTTGGCTGAGAGAATCTGCCTCTGTATTTGTCAGGATCTGGCAGAACCTCTCAGGAGACAGCTATATCAGGCTTCTGTCAGCAAGCATTTCTTGGCATCTGCAACAGTGGCTGGGTTTGGTGTCTTCGAATGGGATGGACCCCCAGGTGTGGCAGTCTCTGGATGAATGGACAAAAGTTATTACTGTATACTAGCTTTAGCTTTCTTTCTTTCTTTTTACTTCCTTTTTTTCATCTTTATTAACTTGGGTATTTCTTATTTACATTTCGATTGTTATTCCCTTTCCTGGTTTCTGGGCCAGCTTTCCTTGTATAATTTCTGTGTGTCTGTGTTTGTGTTTGTGTTTGTGTTTGTGTATGTGTGTGTGTGTGTGTGTGTGTGTGTGTGTGTACATATAATACATCTCACAGCATATACATGGAGGTCAGAAAAGCCCTTTCTTTGTGCATCCAGTTCTCTCCATCCATCTTTACACAGCCTCTGAGGATTTAACTCAAGTCATCAGTCTTGGATGAGAAGTGCTGGATCACGTCTCTGCTCATATATCCCTGCTTATGGTTAATGCCACTAAAATATCTGAGGAAATATAGATTGGCATGGATGTCCTTGTTTCATTATTTCTGTAGCTATCCCAACAAAAGGAAAATGAGAGAAGCAACAGTTCACTTGTCCTGCTCTTACAGCCTAACATTGCCTGAGATCAAAGTTGCACGAGTTAGAAACATTTGCTCACACCACATCTATATGAATGAATGCATGTATGTTCATTCATCTGAGTCTCTGTGCTACACATTTTTTATCTATTCTCTTTAGGATCTTGGCAATGACAAGAGTGCCACCCTATGAGTATACTGGGTCTTCATACATGAATCCACTTAAGCAAGACATTCTTCACCCACCTGCCCACGAGCCAACCAAATGTAGCCAATACGTCATTGACACTTTTTCCCCAGGTGTATTCCCATTGTGTCACTTTGACAATTAAAGCTATTATCACACCACTCTATTACACAAACCAACAAATAATCATATCCTAAAATCGATATGTTCTTACATAATTTCCTCACTTTCCTTTTGTTATATTTAAATTTGAAGTTTATGACTTGATTCATATACAATAGCAATAGGAAGAATGAGCATACTGTCAGAGAATACCTGTTGTCCGATCAGTGTGTCTTTACAAAAGTTCTTATTAAGATTACTGAGTATCATTCCATTTAATTTGATGCTGGCTATTTCTTTGCTGTATGTTGCTTTAACTATATTTTGGTATGTGCCTTACAACTCTTGATCTTGCCAAGACTTTTTAACATGAAAGGGTGTTGTTTTTTGTCAAAGGCTTTTTCAGCATCTAATGAGATGATCGGGTGATTTTTTTCTTTGATTCTGTTTACATAGTAGATTACATTGATGGATTTTCATATATTGAACTATGCCTGAATCCCTGGGATGAAGTCTACTTGAGCGTGGTGTATGATGTTTTTGATGTGTTCTTGGATTCAGTTTTCAAGAATCTTATTAAGCATATTTGTGTTGATATTTATAGGCAAAATTGGTCTGAAGTTCTCTTTCTTTATTGGTTCTTTGCGTGGTTTAGGTGTCAGAGTAACTGTGGCCTCAAAAAAATGATTTAGTTAGTGTTCCCTTTATTTCTGTTTTTGTGGAATAGTTTGAGCAGTTTTAGTATTAGCTCTTCTTTGAAAGTCTGGCAGAATTGTGTCCTAAAAGCCTTTGGACATGGCTCTTTTTGGTTGGGACTTTTTTTAATGACTGCTTTTATATGTTGTATTGGGGGTTATGGGATTGTTTAGATAGTTTACTTGATCTTGATTTAAGTTTGGTATGTGGTATTTATCTAGAAAATCATCCATTTTGTCTAGATTTTCCAATTTTGCTGAGTATAGGATATGATGATTTTGTTGAATGTCTTTAGTTTCTGTTGCTATGTCTCCAATCCCACTTAGAAGGGGAAGGGCAACATAATCATGGGTGGCAGAGGTAGGGAGAAACTTGAATGGAAGAGGGAAGGGGGAGGGGAAGACTGGCAGCGTTAAGTGTGGGGAAACAGAATAGGACCAGGAGAGTGAATAGAAATATGCAGCTGTCAGTGGGGGTGGGGAGGGTAAGGAAAACCTCTAGAAAGTTCCAGAGACCTGGAGTGGGGAAGGCTCCCAGTGCAGGTGGCTTTAGCTGAAATTTCCAACAGTACAGAGAGGGAACCTGAAGAGACCACCTCTGGTAGTTAAACAGGACTCACAGCAGAGCAATGTGGACACCTACCAACTTTCAAAATTTTTGACTCAGAACTGTTCCTGTCTAAAAGACATTCAGAAACAAAAATGAAGCAGAGACTTAACAAATGGCCACCCAGTGACCTGCCCAAATTGGGATACACCCCATACACAGGCACCAAATCCTAACACTGTTAGCTGATGCCATGTTGTGCTTGAAGACAGGACCCTAGCATGGCTGTAGTAGAAGCTCTACTAGAAGCTGACTGAGACAGATGCAGATACTCACAATCAAGCGTTGGATTGGAAGAGCTAGGGGGAAGGAGTGAAGGAACTTAAGGGGATAGCAATCCCATAGGAAGATCAACAGCCTCAACTAACCTGGATGTCTGAGAACTCCCAGAGAGTAAGTCACCAAGAAAAACACCTAATCTGAGGTCCCTGAAACAGAGTACTGCCTTGTCTGGCCTTAGTGGGAAAGGATATACCTTATCCTAAAAAGGCTTGATGCCCCAGGGAACAGGGTTGCTTGGAGGCACTGGCTCAGAGGTGAAAGAGAAGAAAAAGATGAAAAGGACTCTGTGAGGGAAGACCAGGAATGGGGACAACATTTGGGAAGTAAATAAATAAATGTTTTCAACTAGTAGGAAATAAAAGATTATCTAAGTACATACCAAAAGTTACAGAAATATATAGTTCAACTTTTCCATTAGTGAAACTTTAATTAAATTTAAAACAAATAAGTTTAAAAAATTGCAAATAGGAAATTGGAACCATAACTATTATATCTTCATTTGCCAAGATATTGATACCGCCAGATTCAAGATCTGAGTGATCCAGATGGAGATGTCTGACCCATCACTCACTTGGGGTTATTCCTGAGCAATTTGAGTGTTAGAGAGTAGTTGCTTTGTAACAGAGTCACAGAGATCAGTAGAATTAAATTCTCATTTCTGTCATGTTATGTCATTGCTAAACACTCTTAAGACAGTTTATGAATTTCAGACTTTCCAAATCTCTGTCTTTGTTCATCATAGTTACTGTACATTTTGGACAATTAAAATTTTAAGTAGTGTGCTACAAAAGTCAGCAACTGAATCAAATTCGGTATTGAGTAAGTCAGAGTGATTATTATTGTCTCTCAGAAACCTGGGCCTTAACTAAGCCTACCATGTGTGATACATAAAAATACTCTATAGCTCAAAGCCAAAAATAACAAATGGAGAGAATTTTAGCATCTCTAATGGCAATTGCCAATGTTCACACACTCCTTCTTTATTCTAACTTTGATCAAAACCTGGCTCCTTGATTAGATCTTATTTTGTAGTCATATTACCCATTGCTCTCAAAGCCCGATTATTCTCTTATTGGCAGTGATTCATAACACTTATTAAAATTTATGGCTTAGTAATTCCTTTTAAATTGGAGGATTAAGAATGCCGTGTTCTCAATACCCAGTATTAAATCTCTTCTTACCTAAAGCCTTCCAGCATAAAATCATTTGTAAAAACCTACCACACTTATTAGCATTGAGTAAGCAGTAATTTGGTTCTGTGATGGCATAGTTTCTTAAATGTATAATCACTTTAAAAATAGAAAATTGTTTTCTTGGTGTGTTCATTATATTTTTTCCTTGTCTGATCAAAACATTCTTCTATATATTTCAGAAATCTGTTCTTTCCAATATTTAAGTTATAGTTCCTAAGTGTTTATTTCTTCTAAAAAAATAAAAAAAAATTCTTCTATCTTAGAAATCTGGTCTTTCCAGCATTTGAGCTATAATATTCCTTAAATGTATACTTCCTTCTAACAATATCATTTGAGAATTTTTCAGATACTATAGCCTGTATTTTATCAAGTTCATTTATATTCTTTTTCTTCCAGTTCATCCTATATACACCATCACAATCTTTCTCAGGTTCATACTTTAAAGTCTACTGAGTGTAGTTGGCAAGCATAGTATCTGCATGAGTGTAAGATCATCTATTGTAGTGTAGTTAGCCTCTTAAGACCACATGTCAGAAGAACATTAACTTTTTCTCTTCCGGCAGCCATTAATTGCCAATAGTTGTAATCAAGTGTCCCAAGAAAGAGTGTTTTAAGGAGGAGAAGAATAGACATCCTTGTTACTTGCCTTCCCTTGAATAAATTTAATCATAATTCCCCTTCTCCCTGAAGAAGCTACTGGAAAAATCAATCCACGACCTCATAGAATTAAAAAATAATGGATTTTGTGAACAGAAAACAGGCTCTGCTATGCTGTGAAACCCAATTCTTTAGTGATTTATAATTTGTTCTTCTTTCTTTTATTTGTCTCCTTCTTTCAGTATTTCCTCAGTATTCTCAACTAGTTTCTCTGTTCTCCACCACATTCCCTAGTCCCAAACATTTTCGTGGTATCTAAGTTGCTGTTTGCTCTTACCTGGACTTTCCAGGTGTAGATTATATATTTCTGGATATTTCTGATATTTTGACTTTTACTTTATTTTCAGCTCTGAGCAGAATCTTTTGAAAAGTGTTACTGTATATACCAACTCTCAGATATCTCATTTATATTATATGTAATTTTTATCAGAACAACTTTCTAAAAGGACTTCTGAAATTTACTCTCCAAAGTCATGCTGCCTTCAAAGATTAAAAAGCATAGTCCACTGTAAGACTGTCACAAACACTGGCTTTAAGTTTAGGGGCTGCTAGGGCTCCTCTCTATTCACATGAACTGGTTTCTATTTTGGAAACTCCAATTGCTTCTTGATGTAGGACAATATAGTAGAATAAATGAGGAAACTAAGTAAAGTGCTATACTGACAATTACAGTTTATTTCAGTAAAAAAGAGGAGGGCTATGAGTAAGAACCAGCCACAGGAGGATACAGGACAGGATATGTGGAGATTTCAATTGCAAACCATCTCCATATTCTATCAGAGTCAGCAGGACTCACACATCCCCAGCATCAATGTGCATTACTAACCAGGTTGGTTCTCCCGAACATTAGTGTCTAGCTTTTGTTAGAAAGAAATGATCAGGCTCCATACAGCTGGCTCAGACTTCCCAATCGGGTTGGACATTCCAAAGATTTAGAGATCATTTTCCAGGAATACCTAGACCAGCAAAATTCTTTTATTATGCGATAACTACTGTGTAATGATATCATTTATTTATTTTCAGTTTCTTTTTAAAAATATTTTTCTGGGGGCCAAAGAAGATTGCTTTATTACTGCAGAAGAAAGTCTACTAACAGATGCTCAAAATAAATATTTATGAAATGAACTGTGACAACATTCTGGGACTTGATAACTCCATAGAAGGAGAGTATTGTCTCCCAGTTAGTGCTTGAGAATATTTAGAGCTGTTTGTGATAACTGCATCATCTCTTCAAGACTATCAGGACTTTACATATTATTTACTGCTCTTTAATATATGGCTGCTGATTTTGTACTAGGTAAATATTTTTTTATTTTTACATTTTTAAGATTTATCATGAGAGGGGGAAGAGTATATGGGAAAGGGGGAAGGGGATAACATTTTAAATGTAAATACATAAAATATCCAAGAAAATAAAATTAATAAAAAAGATTTTATCACCACAGCCACACTTTCTACCTAAGAAAAACTTTGTGAAAATCAAATAAAAGGTTTATCTGAAAGGGTGTTTGAAGAAGATTTATTTTTTACAGCCTTTAACAGTTGTCTTTCATTATTTGAAATACTGTGTTTGTGTTGCATAAATATTCTAGGACATGGAAACGGGACAGTCAATGAAATGAATCTACATAGGAGATGCAAAGAAATACTCAGCGTAGACTAAAGGAGCGTAATTTACAGCTGTAGTTTAAGTTACTGAGTTTTCCCTAACAATCTGCACATTCAAACTGCATGCTTTCCCTCTGTTGTTCAGCACTATATCATAACATCTAGAGAAAGACCTACTGCAGAGTAGGCACTAAATGGATACCTGGGTCATAGGTTAATAAATATACAGGACCTCTTTATAGCACCCCTAAATGTAAAGCCTCTTTACTCTGAAATTAAAATGCTATAAAATAAAAATCAACATGGAAGCATTCAATACATAAAGGAAAATAGGATTCTTCTAAAAATAATAAAATATACAATGATGATATATAAATTAAAACGTTGTCTTAATTTTGCTTTTTGATCATAAGAGTAGTAAACATGTATTTAAAGTGCCATTGTAATTATTGAAATTCATTTTAGTAAGATGTCTACATCTCGTAAGCTAAACCCCTCAACTTCCACTTCTCTACTGATGGAATCATCTGTATCTAAAACACCCGAGTTCTGAATTTTTTCAGTGTTTTCTTCATCTGACTACCATTTTCATCATAGTAACTTCATAAATATGTATTCCAATAAACCTACTATATACCATAACATGGGGTGACACTGTCTTGAAATGAATTGAAAAATAAAGATAGACAAAAATGAATTTCTAGAAGATTTTAGAGTCTGCTGCTATTGATGACAGAAGCAGCGAGATTAAAACACTTCTCCTGAGACAAATGGCCAACTTCCATTTCTTCATAAACCCCTGCCTCAATTTCTCTGGAAAGACAAGCCCCATCAGCTATATTTGACGTGACTCATCCTTGTACTTTGATGCCTTCTGAGGGATGAACTAATTTTTTGCCGGCTTTTCACACTGTTGATCTGTTTCATTTTGTAAATGTGATCTCTTAAGAAAAGGGTCTAGAAAGCAATAGAATAAGTACATTGATGGACTGAATCATTCAGAAATCCTAGGACACCAGGATAACTGGGACACCAAAGCAGCCTGACGCCATTTTCAGTGTCTATTGATGGCACAGTAAATTAGAACTCTAGGAAAACCAGGAAAAAAAAGTGCCCTTCTATAAGCCTAACACCCACACCATTCAGATCCTTAGTTGAGTGTTTTTATTCCTCTTTAAAATAGAATTATCAGGTAAAATATGGAATGCCTAGTTGAATTTGAATTCTATGTAAAAAGTAGTTTTATGTACATATATTCCATGAAATGTTTTCACTTTGTGCTCCAGTTTTGAGAGTATAGAACTTACAATTGTCCTAGTCCATGGTAAAATGATCCAAAAGGAATTAAAAATTACATAAGAATTACATAGTATTGATTCTGAGGCATCCACATAGTGTTACAAATGTCGTAAAGAATTGTGATATGCATTGAAGTTACTGTACAGCTGAATCTTAGCACCAGTTCCAAGACATTCACAAGTACTAAGTTCAGTGTCACTGTGACTAATTCTTGTGTGTGTCAAATTTCTCAATTTGAAAGGTTTCCGAAGTAATTTCTCAACCAACTATTTGTCTAACAAGCATTGATTTTTTAAAACTATGCTTTCTGTTACATCAAGTTATATAATTTCAACTTCTGTATTACTATAACCACTGTTTTTTCCTCTTTCTCAATTTACTTTCTTTTTGTTCTAAACAGTAAAGCTTTAAGTATCTGACAAAGAACAGCAATAATTCATTTTCTATTTTCACTTTAACTTCAGCTGAAGTACATATTGTTATAGGATAATAAATAATGTTGCAATGAATAATGTATGCAAAGCTACTCTTCTAACATCAAATTATACTGTAACTAGGTTTCTGTAAATGTGGTCACTAGTTACATACTGTATAATATACTAAAACTGATCATTTGCAAACAAATAAAATGATTCATGATTTAAAACAAAAATAAGGGGTTGGGGATTTAGCTCAGTGGTAGAGTGCTTGCTTAGCAAGCACAAGGCCCTGGGTTCGGTCCCCAGCTCCGAAAAAAAAAAAGAAAAAAATATATAATTTGTAAAACATTTCATTATGTTTAAATAATTTAAAAGTATCTATCTATACACACACACACACACACAGACCTGTACACATGCATAATTTTGTTAAAAAAGGCATTACTCTATAACAAGGTAACAATGTTTCTGCTAGATACCAGAAGATAACAAAAAAGCAGAGTTCCAGAAATAGTTTTGAGAAATAATTTGAAGGTTTCAGAAAATAATATTGCACAGAACTTGAGACATCACAAGAAAATTTCAATATGGTTGGATATCACCCAGAACTTGACTGAAATACCCTATTACTGAAGACACCACATACTCCAGTCACAGAATACGGCAAAATCAAACTGGACTACACCTGAAAGCTTTATACCTATTGGTGCACTTTCACAGTTATGAGAAAAGTAATCATATATCTATGATCCTGCAAGGTCTCATGATGACTAGCCTGTCAGTACATGTCCACTGCTACATAGTAGCATAAATCTATTGGGAGTAACTAGTCACCTTCGGAGTATATGTAACTCCTTTTTTCAATGATTAACCCGATACCTGGTACCATGATTAGACTAAGGATCTATAGTGGATAAGTTGTAGGTCACAATATTATTATTATTATAATGACAAAATGAAATAGTGTTAAGTCAACTCCTAATAAGTTATTTTATTCCCATTGATCAGTGCATCTTTCAAACTTTACCAGAGAACCTTCTCTTTGTAACAGATACTGATTAACACACAGACCCAATAGTAAGCAATGTGTGATGAATAAGAGACGACAGAATTCCCAGCTTCAATGGTAACATATATATTGTGCTACTCTACTGTAAGGGTCAGGAATCATTTCAGGGGAAATACTGTAAGATTCAAAGACGGTGAATGGCCAAAAGAAAGTAGCATCTTGTGGACACACCAGACAAATGAACAAATGAATTCATGTAGTTTGGGATAGTATTAAATCAAGTATAAAATCAAGTCAGGTATAATCTCAGTATGGGGAGAAGTTCATCACAGAATGGTTAACCTTGGAGCTGCTTGCCATTGTTAGCTGCTGGAAGACAGAGAAACAATTTTTTTTCTGAGAGTAGAATGCCTATTAAATCACCAAACTATCCAGTAGAAGGTCACACATAAAATATTTGCTTGGTACAAATTGGTCTTGAAGGAATTTTTTAAAATGTCATGAAGTTTGGTAGTTATAGAAGGGTTGCTATATTTGGGAGATGTTGGAAATTTGGGTGAATATAATCAAAAACTATGTGAAATCCCCAAGAAACACACACACACACACACACACACACACACACACACACACACACACACACACACAAAACATTAACATTTATTTCTATAAGAATCCATTGTTAGGCAATGCATGACTGTTTCTAGTATAACCAAATGCAATATCTGTCCCTGATATTTACAGTTGTTTCTGTAAAGAACCAACGTTAGCAAGGTTCAACTTGTCTATTAAATAAAATATTAAATTTGTATTTTAATGTTACAACATTGTAAGTGATGTTGCACTAATGTTCAAGAAAGTTTGTGTCTAAAGCTACATTAGTGAAATCTAAAGACACTTTAAGGTCTCTCAATCAATTTTAATAATAACCACTAGACATTGAGAGTGGCTGCTTTTGATCAAATTATGAGCTAAGTACAGCAGGATAATCACCCATACCTGTACTGACATCACACAAAGTAACATAAAAGTGAAAAGCAGTGATCAGCAAGATTCCTTGAGCAAGTACTGAAGGAAGCAGTGTCTTTCAGAAGGCTTCTTCTGGGGAAAGGTTCTGCAGAGATGACAGAGCATGAGTCTACATTTACCTGCTGAGAAAATTGCATTAAGGAAGCATTGTTAGAAAAATCGTACTCCTCCATGAAGGGAGTGAAAATCTTGACACACTCCATCTGAAGACTTACACAGATCATCCTAAACAAATAGTCAAACCGCAAGTGTAAGTTGCTTTCAAGAGCGCTCAAATCGTAGTACTTTATGATCCATTCCGAACAACCCAACACTTCTTGTTGCTAGGAGAAAAGAGGAGCCTTGTAAACTGAGTAAATAAACATGTCAGAGATGGAATTATACAAAATCTTTAGTTGAGAAACAATGGACATATAACTTTACTTAGAAAGGAATCATTGTGGAAGTATTTAGCTGAATAGCTGAACGGAGAGCCAATGACTGTAAGGAAAAAAGTGGAGATCAGACAGCATGAAATTTATTGAAATGGTACTCCAGTTGATTTGAGGGTGGCCAAATTAGGCATGCTTTCTAACCAAGAATAATGCATAGCAAAAAGTCAGATATAAAATGAATGAACATTTAAATTTAATTTCAGCCAACATTCTTTGACTTTGCTACATACAAAAAACATTATTCGAACCACAGGAACCACAAATGGAATGACTTATGGATTTGGTTCACAGAAAGTTTGTGGTGGTACATACACACACACACACACACACACACACACACACAGAGAGAGAGAGAGAGAGAGAGAGAGAGAGAGAGAGTTCAGAACATGCAACTCTAATAAAACCTTATAAAATCTATTTACAGCACTTTTGGCTTCTAATGCCACTTTCCAAAACCAGTGCAATCTCTAGTGGCATTCTTAATGCTTATCCCTGTACCCATAGATAAGTATATCTCACCACTAATACAAGAAACTCATATTTGCAGCAGACGGAGAGCATTACAGAAAGCCACAACTGGTCAGAGTACAGAGAACAGCTGACAATAGGGTGCCTCATATCAATTGATATTTCTACAACACAAGCCCTTCAGCTAAAGCTCGCGGGAAAAGACAGAACAAAGAGGAGAAACATTTTAATGCCCAGATATAAAAAACATTAGTTACAAGTCATTTATTTATGACCCAGAAGGAGCACCTAAATAAGATTTGAAAAATAACAACACCAGCTGGCATGGTCTGGTGGACGGAGAATCTCCCAAGGTTCAACCCCTAGGTGAAGAGCTATAGGTAATGGATGATACTGAGAGGGGAAAAATTTCTCTTCCTTTGATTATCCACTACCAAGGGGTTAGCCATAAAATATATACATATGAGCAATACTAAACAGATTCGTCAGACTTTGTGTATATGTATAGACATATACACAATAGGAGTAGAAAAATAATGTAAATTCACACATGTGATTTTTTTTATTAATTAAAAAATTCACTAATCAACATTTTTCTCCAGAGAGCCTAGCGATCTGAGTGAAGTTTCAATAAACAATTGTTTAATATATATATTATTAGAGAAATCCCAGAAAAGAGAGCAATTAATTCTGCATAGGGAAATTTGTAAGGGTTTCATAAAGCTTGACATGTGAGTTCGATTTTGTGGGATAAAATATTATTAATAGACACTCAGAAAAGGCAGAGCATCTGAGCCAGAAGTGGTAACCTACAAAAGAGGTGCAAATTTTTCTGCTATGATTAGAAAACTGTATTTGATGTGGTTTGCTGAACTATAAATGGCATACAGATACAGAAAGTTTTGTGGGAGATCATGATGTAAAAATAGACATTGAAGCCAGATTCTAAATAGTGAGCTGCTTTACTAGTTTAACTTACATAAGTAGAAATTTGAGCAATTTATTAGTTTCTGAGTATAAAATGTCAACAAGCTGAGGGGCCAAGTGAGGACGCCTCAGTCCTCCTTAGGTGGGAGAAGAAAGCAACTACAAGGGGGGAGGGAGAGAGGGAATTGGGAGAAAAACGGATGGGGGGAGGGGAAATGATCTGTTACTGGGTGGGGGAAAGGACTGAAGCCCTGAGGAACATCGGAAAGAATGGTAACAAGTGACCTCGGGAAGAAGGAAATTGGGAGAACACTCTAGAATGTACCAGAGACCTAGGAAGTGAGAGACCTCAGGACTCAAAGTGGGAACCCTGGGTGAAATACCCTACAGTGGGGAGAGGAAACTTTGAACCCACCTCCAGGAGAAAGACAGGGCATCAAATCAGGGATGGGGTTGTTATTCCACAGTCAAAGCTCTGATCCATAATTCTTCCTGTCTCAAAGAACTGCAGGGATGGAAATGGAGAAGAGCCTGAGGAAAAGAAGGTCCAGTAACAGACCCAAAGTGGGATCCAGCTCAAGGGGAGCCCTTAAGATCTGACTCCACTGGGAGCTGGAGATAAGGCTCAGTGGTTAAGAACACTGACTGCTCTTCTAGAGGTCCTGAGTTCAAATCCAAGCTACCACATGGTGGTTCACAACCATCTATAATGGGATCTGATGCCTTCTTCTGGTGTGTCTGAAGACAGCTACAGAGAGCTATAGTGTACTCATATATTTAAATAAATATACTTAGAAAAAAAAGACCTGACACCATTACTGAGGTTATGGAGCATTCACAAAAGAGACCTTATGACCTATCATGACTGCCCTCCAAAAGACCCAACTTGTAACTGAGTCAGATGCAGATACGTGCACCTAACCAACGAGCAGATGCTGACCCCTCTGGTTGAATCAGGGAGGAGATGGAGGAAGCTGAGGAGGAGGGCAGCCCTGTAGGAGGACCAGCATCTCAATTAATCTGGACCCCTGAGATCTCTCAGACACTTGGATTACCAACCAGGTCGCATACACCAGCTGAAATGAGGCCCCCAACACATATACAGCAGAGGACTCCTGGGTCTGGGTTTAGTCAGAGAAGATGCACTTAATCCTCATTGGAGGCCACAGGAAATTTAGAGGTCTGGTGGCGTGGATGTTGTGTTGACATCCTTGTGGAGACTGGGGGATGGGGATGGGGAGCAAGTATGGGAGGTGGAATATCCTGGGGGATAAAAATTTGGAGTGTAAAAATCAATCAATCAATCAATCAATCAATCAGTCAGTCAAGGAAACCAAGTGTAAGGATGAGAGCTTATGCTAGAATATCTGCTCCATTATTAGTTCACTAGTTAAAGACTGTATTCCTGGGCTTCCTACCACAGAAGTGACTTGATGTGCTTTCATTATTTTGCATTGTGCATATGGTGCTTTGAAAATAAAAGAGAGAAAGGGATGTGAAAACACAATAGATTGAGGTTCAAATGGTGATGATGGCTTGGCCACGTTAGAGATGAGATGCTCTCCAGAAATCAACACGATTTGGTGGAACAGTATACCTATAACATCCTCTCAAAGAAGAGCGGGCTGTAAGAGGCAACATCTAAGGTGAACTGTGAAATGCTGTCTTCTGGGTAAGACATAGCCAGTATTAATGTGACTTCCCACCAGCTGTAACTTTCAGAATCAACCCTATAAAAAACTAACTCTCTTACCAGATAATCAAGGACACGATATAGAATCCTAGGAGTTTGTAATTTCTTGGTAAACTACTCAGTACTGTTGGTTCATGAGAGTACTGAGGGGAAGCTATGACATTTTCTTCAATTTTTATGCCAGCTGATGTTTCCAACACAATCCTATGTATAAATTGCAAACCCATGTATAAATTCTATAAGTCACAATTTAAAATAAAAAGACATGGATGGAGAAAGAGACTTGTAGGAAGAGGGTGCACAAAAGATATTTAGAGGGCTCAGAAAGATCAGGAAATAGCCAGTAGTCAGACTTCATTTTATAATATATGCAATTGTCATAGGACAAATTTTTTAAATCAAAGAAGGAAGAAATAGAATTGTTGAAGGCAATCGAAGTAAATGAAAATATCCAATTGTTCCTAACACGGAGTTTTGGATTTATTGGTAGGATTTTTAAATAACTTTTTTTCTGATTAAACATTTTAATAAGCAAGAACCGAGATAATAATAAAGAGAAGAAGGATGAAGGATGTGTAAGATCATTATGCAAAGAAATAAGAGAGTACCATCATTAAATAAATATGTTAAGATAGTCTGGCAGTGCTAGGAAGAATTGAGATTCTAGACTATAATTTGAGACCAGAAAACATATTTCTTTAGATTTCTGTTAGAATATTTTCCTATATATCTATTTAACTGCTATCATAATGGAGCAGGTGAAAAATTACTTTGAAATGTATTACAGTTGCTAAAATCACTAAAATGATGTATACACACACACATACATAGCCTACAGAAATGCACCATCGAGGTGGCTAATACCATAAGTTCCCACATAGTTTTCTTCTTTTATGAATGACATCACCATTTCATTTATTAATGTCAATCTTCAAATAGATTAACATCTTGAAGCCTATATCTTACAAAGTAGACAATAAATTTTACATTACTTCACATGAAGAGCTTCAAAAATTGCTTAGGAAGAATATATGTACAGACAAAGGCAATAGCATTTGCAACCTTGAAAAATATCCTGAAGTGAGGCTATTGTGATGAGGAGTAGGCAAGCCTGGCTTTAAGGGGAAAATAGCCATGTTTTCTCTTTTAGATGTAATGTTAATAATTTTCTTTCCATGAAAAAAGGATGGTTTTGCCAGTTATTTCCCTGAAGAATCCTTTAGGAAATAAGTGTTCCACTCCAAAAAATTCTTTTCATATGGCAAGATTAGATCAGTTTCATTCATTCCCATCACCCTTGGCAATCCCTCTAGAGCTTTTGGGGGGATAATTGAGTAATGCAACAATGGCTTTAGCTTTCTCATAGCAGACTCATGGTTCTCTATAGTCTTCATTTTCCATTCAAAGCTCTCGGAATGGAATTGCAATCTAAAAGCCAGGAAATAGCATGCATTGGATGAAATGGATTTTCATTATTTGACTTGAAAATAAGATCTTTGGTCATAAGGTAAAAATGTCTTCATTTCTTTGCCATTGGTTTTCTTTTTACTATCCCACATTATATCATAATTTCATACAAATCTTTATACTTAAACACACACTCCTTTGTGACATCATTAATATTATATATATTCTAGAATGTACCCTTAGTTCTTCAAATATTTGTGTAGAAATACTTGAAAAAAAACTCTGAATGCTACATTGAATATGCATCATTAGTCATAAAGATTATCTAAAGTTTGATAAAGTATTTAATCCCAAGACCAATCAACAATAAGTAAGCACAGGGGAGAGGGAAGAAAAAGAAATGAACTATGAGGAAACGTGCATACAATAGGAACAGAACAATTAAATATGTTATAATCCAAAACTTAGTTTTGTGGATATGTTATAGTTTTGTCAATATGTTATAGTGAAGTGTTGAACAATTAGTTCAATCTAGTTAACCAAATATTTCCATGTTTATAATGTCATATTTAATAAACAGAATTTAAAAGCTAGTACCTGTGATTTAACACTATATGTGACATACTGCACAAAAACTTAAGAATGGTGTTTGGTTTGAAGCCAGAGGTGTAAAAGGTGAAAGTTCTTCTTTCAAAAATTTTCAATTATTTACAGCATAAGACATGCATCATTAATTTAAATTCATACCTAGCTGTCCTGTTTCGCTTTTTAAGTATAATATTAAATGTATGATATTTTATCATAATAATTACCAAAACCTATGCCATTATGTTTAATATTTACATAGTATTGTATAAAATGAAAGAACAATCAAGCTGCCAACAACAGCCTCATTGATTGGTTTGCTGTTACTTCAGTTCTTATTATTCTAAATCATTTAGCAATTAAAAACAAGTAGTATATATATGTTAATATATAGAAATACATGTCTACACATGTTTATCTGAACATATACATGCAATGGCATATGTATGTATAAATATGTGTATTTACTCAGGTGGTCTTAGCTTTGTCTCAGCTTTACTAAATTTTTATTGGGTTTCCTCACAGTTATAGGAACTGTTTTCACATCTTTTAGCTCCCTTAGTTAAGAAAGCTTGTCATTGTAAGGTCTTGGTTCTCTCTCTCTCTCTCTCTCTCTCTCTCTCTCTCTCTCTCTCTCTCTCTCTCTCCCCTCTCTGTCTCTCTGTCTCTCTCTGGTCTGTGTGTGTGTGTGTGTGTGTGTGTGGGATGTATATGTGTGTGTGTGCGTGCGCACAACGCGTGAAAAGTGTCTCTTACCAAACAAGGTAACTTGTGGATTTGATGAGGCTAACTACCCAATTATTGTTAGGGATTTTCCTCTCTGATCCTCCAAGTGACAGGGTTATATACCTGAACTGATGCTCTGGACTTTTTATTGTGGTGTTATTGCTACAGATATGAACATCTAAATGTTGCTCTTTAACTCATGCACTGCAAGGAAATTGAATCTGAACACTTGGTGATTTTTTAAGCCCCTTCTGAACACTGTTCATGAAGGAAGGAAATCCTTCAATAATCTGAACGCTGCTCTTTAATGATTCCATTGCAAAGAAATTCAATCTGAACACTGAGTGATTTGTTAAGCCCCCTCTGAACACTGTTCATGGGGGAAGGAAGTCCTTCTTTGAGCTTGAAAATCCATAGAACACTCACTGAGTGGGAGTAGTTAGTATAAGAGCCAACTTTTCCTAAACAGTTCCTTCAATTTCAGGTACATGATAGAAAGGAGCCAGGATAAATGGTAGCTGCTTGAGGAGTTCCTCACAGTTCTATGGCAAGGACAAGAGCCATTTTTATTTTCAAACACAACCCTTGAAATACTTATAGAAGGATGAAGTCTGTTTAAAAGCATCTTTTAGGAAAAAAAATAAAAACTTACCAGCTGGATCCACCCAAGACACAACCTGCAGGGAAGAGTTATGCACAGTCCTCAGAAATTCATTGTCTAGCTCTGGACTCACACTTCAGTCCTGAGGAGCCTTGTGGAACCCCAAGAAAGTTCTGTAATGCCATGGAAGCATTCTGCAGTCTCATGGACTAACCAGCTTGGAATCTGCCAAGAAATCCATCAATCTCTTCCCAGATTAGTCTGACCAAGACACAGCCTGCAGAAGTGAGTTCTTCATGGTCCCCTGAAGTCCAGTATCTACCCATGGAAACCCTCTTCTTCCTTGAGGAAACGTTTGGGACCCCAAGAACTTTAGAATAATATTTTTCAAGAGATGAAAAATGGTTTGATACAGTATGTGAGTAGATTCTCCAAGACAGTGCATCACATTTCTTTGTAATGAGTGTGCAAGTCTACTTGGATGTGTGAATAGAAACCTCTCAATTTGTTCTCAGAGAAAAATGGTTGAGGGCTTACACTGATGAAAGCACATGAGTGAAAGATGATGTCAACTTTTGCTATGTTGTCAGGGCACATACATCATTCTTTCTGTTCATATTATTTCCACCAAGCGCAATGAGTTTACAATTATTTTTCAATAGAATACAATGTTTAAAAAAACTAACAGGAAATTAGAATTCTGAATGGTGTAGAGGAATTTTAGTCTAGCAACATGGCTGTTTTGGCAAGGAAGATCCCAAGATCTTCTAGGTCCGTGTACGATGGTTGGAATGATACACCTTTAATCCCTTTAGCTGGAGAGGAGTGTGATCCAGAACAGCTGAGTTGAGCAGCCAACCAGAGTTCATAAAGAACTAGGATAAATAAACAGTAAGCCTCCAAGACTAACAATTTTATACACACCGGTAATCCCAAACTATGTTGGTTATGTTTGATAGTTTGTAAAAGAAGGCAGTCATGTTTGAAAGTGATCTCTAATTGAGGAGAAGACAAAGTGATGAATCAGGGAAAGATTTGACAGAGGGAGACAGAGATAGGATATACCAAACTGTCAATAGAACAGCACAGAAAATAGAAATGACTTAAGAGAGCAGTACACACACACACACACACACACACACAGAGAGACAGAGAGAGAGAGAGAGAGAGAGAGAGAGAGAGAGAGAGAGAGAAAGAGAAGACAGTTTTAATAGGAATAGTATTAGCTTGCAGAGAGAACAAACAAGACACAGGTGAAGACAGAACAAGCCAGAGAATTGCCAAGCAGAGTACAGATTGAAATATTCATCTTGGAGAGGAGTTTGAGCCAAAAGAGCTGATTTGAACCACTATCCAGATTTCATAAAGAACTAGAACAGTAAATCTTCAAGATTGACAATTACACTAGGCAAATAAAAGTTACTTTTAGAAAATGGGGTAGGAGATCAGGTTATGAAGGAGAAAATGGATAACATAACCAACACTAAAGGTATTTTGAAAAACTGTACAGAAACTAACTACTGTAGAAGCACCTTAAAATATAAACATATAAAAAGAATTTAAATGATTTATCATACAACAGGGAGGAAACAATACCTTGACTGGACATCATACACTATCAAATAAAATCCCCAGTACCAAGAATTGGTTACATTTATTTGAGTTCCTCAAAAAGATCCTGTGGACACTCCAAATACTTAAGATTATTTCCAAAGCTATTTATTACCCTGCAAATTTTTTCAATAAGAACTGATTGCTGAAAATACAAATCTTATATTATTGCACATGGTAAATAAAACCAAGTTGTTTGTTGCCCAACCGGACATTGTACTCCTAGCATTAATATTGCTGGAGGGTATTTTACACACAACTGGAAAAGAATGGTGGCCATCAATCTCACCTATGTATGAATCCTGTGACCTACAATAGTAAACTATATGTAAGATAGGCCCACTTATGAAATAGTGGCCCAACTGTTAAGAGAGTACTCAACCACTTTTTGTTGGACTCAAGGCCCACTCCATGAGACAGAACCCATAGCCAAGAGTATTAATGAGGTCAAGAACCTGAGCCTGTGTCATAAGCCTTAGAAAAAAATCTTAATAGATTATTCTGCTTAATGAATACAAAATAGTAACTATTGATATGTTGCTATACATATAGATCGGTGCATCTCGGAACCTTTATCAGAGAAGCTTCTACTTCCAGTTGACAGGAAGTAATATAGTAACCTACATGGACATATGAAGTCAAAGACCTTGTTACACTCATCCAAAAATAGGAAGTCTTTACCGCAATCCTTCCCCTAAAAGTCAGAATTGTATACATTAGAAGAGAAAGATTGTAAGAGCCAAACGTGTCAGATGACCCAAAGGAAACAGTGTTTTCCAGAAACATCATTGCTGACACACATATGAACTCATAGAGATGGTGACTACAGCATAAGTTCTCATCAAAGTACCAGCATACAAACAGGGAAGTGGGCAGAAAGTTCTCCACCTAGGCAAGAACATATTTGAAATCCATAGCTTCCAGGAGAAGAAATAATTTATTCAATGAGTGTCACCAGCCATTGTGACGCACAAATTGGCCTTCATGGTGCTGGGGGGGTAGAGGAAGAGGAGGAAGAAGAGAAGGAGGAGGAGGAAGTAGTGTTGGTGCTGCAAGTGGTGGTAGTAGTGGTGTGTGTATGTGTGAGTGTGTGTGTGTGTGAATATGTATGTTTGTGACATTTCCTTTTTTGACTCATTTTCTAAGAGGTAGAAAAACCATAAATTTGAGTAGATATGGAGCGGAGAATGATTGAAGAGAAAATGGAGAAAACAAAAGTTATATTCAAAATGTATTATATGACATTCTCAAGAAATAAGTAAAATTATAAAAAATTATCTTACAAATAAACAATAAAAGGTGATAAACATGACTATGTATCTGTTTGTATATGAGTACATATTGTACTTATTTAATTATTTATTTTAAATATTAATTTTATTATAAAGTGTCAGAAATGATCTTTTTAAAGCATTGACTGATTCTATTCTGCTTTTCTGTTTTCAATTTCTTGTAAACATATTGTTATTCCTTATTTTCATGCAGATAAGGGAAAATTATAAAGCATTCATCTAGAATGTAGTTTTAGAAAAAAATGTTTTCAGTATTACAGAATAATAAACATCGAGCCATTGATAGCTCAACAGATTATCCATCAATTTTTAAATTATTAATATTTTCTGAAGCATATTCACATCATATCTACTGGCATTAAAAGGGGCTAGACAATAAAGTGAGTTTCTTGAACAAATTTTGATAAGTTCTACATAACCTTGGGGAAATCCACACTAGTATTTTATTAATAAAACCCCACTTCTGCCATTGCATGAAGCCTTTTGGCCTCTGTAGCTGGCAAGGAAGAGTAATTCAAACAGAAGAGCTCCTAAGGATTTTATTCCTAAAATCAAGGCCTCTGCTTTTGCTGAGGGCATTGCAGTAGTCATCCTTTTATCTCCATCATCATCAAAATAGATAATACAAAGCAAGGCAAATAATTATCCCAGTGCAATGAGAAGGCTGAATTAAAGTCCTAAGTCATCAGTCAACTTCATTGCAGAGTATGCACACCCAAAATTTCCTGATGCCATCATTTAAGTAGGATGAAACAGTTATAAACATTTTAGTAGTACATGGAGATCTCTCCACAGTTGTGTAATTTTTAATTTTCTTTCAATCTTATTACCTTGTCAAGTAAGAAAATGTTATAGAGGCAATCACTGCTTTTTAAATGTTTAGGGAATGAGTATGGTATTACATTTTTCAAACAACACTATCGATAGCTTTCTAAAAACCAGTGAGCAATATATTTTTGTGAAAATGCTTAGCTATGTGACTCATCATCTGACTTGAAGTCCAAATTCTGAGGCAATTCAGAGTTCTTAGAAATGCAACTCTAAGAACATAATCTCTGATTTACCCATTGTTTCCACTTATGCTAAGTAAAGAATTGTACATTAGAAGTTGATTTAGAAATAAAGCATAATAGCACTTTTGTCTATATCACTTTGATTAAATTTAGCCTCTGTTTAGTAGCAGATATCCTAGTCTTGTTGTTGAATAAATCATGTCTATGTGGTTATACTAAGAACATAATATTTAATCCGATTTGACTTTCCCCTGCCCTGAAAGATCTGTGTGACAAGAACTTCAAGAAAAAAAATGAAGATGATCTCCAAAGATGCAAAGATCTCCCATGCTCATGGATTGGCATGATTAATATACTAAAAATGGCCATCTTGCTGAAAGCAATCTACAGATTCAAATCAATCCCCATCAAAATCACAAGTTAATTCCTCACAGAATTAGAAAGAATAATTCACAAATTCATTTGGAATAACACAGAGCCCAAGATAGTGAAAACTATCCTCAACAATAAAAGAACTGCTAGGGGAATCACCTTCCCTGACCTCAAGCTATATTACACAGCAATAGTAATAAAACAATTGTGACATGTGTTCTTTAACTATTAACAAAAATAGGAAAAGAGGTGTTATTTTTATTAAACTCAATGAACACTATTTTCTGTTGGATTTAGTTAACATCCTGTCACTTTGTGGTAAAATTAGACTTTGGTGGCTTGAAAGGATGACAGAAATTAGAATAACAGTTGGTGGGTGTTCAAGTAAGAATCTTCGAGGTCACCTTCCATAACCCAAGGAGCAAGCAAGTCTGAGATAATCCTTAAGTAAATGTAGTTAATTTTAGACCAGATCATATCTAAAAATTCCCTATTTCTTTGTGAGCTTATTTTGTATTACAAGTCTTATCAATGTGTATGTCTTGCATTAATTATGTTAACAGTGCCTCTTTAGTTCCCTTTATGTTTCTGTGTTTCCTAAATACCTTAGGCACATACTTATTTCCCTTGCCATAGTGTCAACTAAGTCTGTAATTGCATAAGTTGAATCTTTTTATTTTGACACAAAGAACATCATTTCACATGTACTTAGGTATGAGTAAAGCAAGCATTGACAATATGAATGATATTCTTTTTTGCTGTCTGGTAACCTGTAGAAATGGTATGGTCTCAGTAAAGGCATCAGGAAGAATTATCATTTTCCATAGCAGAATATTAAAAATGTAGTAGCTGGGGAGATTAATTTCTGGCCATAAATATTCCTCTTGCGGTGTGAGGTTTCCTTGTCCAAAAGATAAAGCTAACATATGTTTTTGTTATCTCATTGAATCTAGACAACAATGCCATCCTCTAACAAACTGTGCATGTGAATATCTGTATATAAATTATAGCATTAGAACTGAACCATCAAACAATCTAAGAGAGTGGTTAAGAAATAGAACATTACCTTTAGAATTCCAAATATTGACAGAAGAACAAGCTTGAGAATGCCACAGGTCATCAAAAGACAAGAACCTCTATTGGTTTTCCAAATATACTTAAGAAAACAATTTACAGAAGTGATCTAAATACCATAAAGAGATCACTTACGCCAAACAGAATTGAACAGTTCTCTGGGAATGTGATCTTTTCCTCAGAAGACAGATGTCCCTTTCATAACCGTTGAGGATAGATTTTCTAACTTGGTAATGGGCAAGACCTAGTGAGTGCTGCTCACTCCATCGCTCACTCCATCGCTCCCTTGATGAATTTCCCAAAGGAGTCCTTATCGTATTGTTAGAAATTCCTTCTGAAAAATGTATAGATGCAAGAAAGATAACTACTAGTTCTGTGGGTTTGGTCCACTCACCTAAAATCTGATGGGAGATACCCACATCTGATGTGATAACTTGATTGTCATAAAATCTTGGGATTCAAATAGAACCATCTGGTAAGGGTTTCAAAATTGTTCCCTTAAAAAAAAAAACCCAAGTAAACTTTGAATGGGGAAAGAAAGCAAATAATGTTAGAAGAGTTTCTGTAGTTTCAATTATTGTTTCTATGTTTCTATGTATTTTTTTCTTCTTGTGAATAGTAGAAAGCATTCTAAGTTACCCAGTTTCCAGCAGGCTTCTTGTGGGTTTAACTATCTGATTTCCTTTGGCTATAGTATACAGCATGTTATTTGGTGTGCTATGTCCATGCTAACAGTACTCCATTATAACAAACATCTCATTTGAGATAAATTCAAACTACCCATTAAAATTAAATTAAGTCTTCTCTTTATTTATTTAAACTTTTAAAGCCTCAATTTAAGGGACATTTTTGGGAAAAGAAATTGATTATCCCTGAGATCCCTGAGATCATTTAGAGGCTCTTTGATCACTGACCTAATGGATCATAAAAATAGATAAAGTATCTTTTTATCCCAAATGCTCAATTCTTAGACAACTGATAATATTCAAAACAGGCAAACTTTGCGAGTTAGCTGTACAGAAAAGTGAACGTAGGTAAACTGAATGTGACAGGGAATCGTGTTTGTGATTTTTTGAAATAAAACAGCCCTCCTATATTTGATAACAGTTTAAAAAACTTATGGTGTCACAACTGTTTTACATATAAAGATTAGGTTAAAGATGACTGTGCAGTCATTCCTGAATCATTCATAAACTTTCTCCCCCAGCTGTTCTAATTCACTTGTGCTTCACTGACTGAATTCACAGCTGCTTCTGAAATAGTAGCACTTGGGACAAGATTGTCAAACCGCAGGTAAAGTGATAGTCCCTGTAACTGAGTCTATTGTTCTCTGTGAGTTAGTGGCTTTCCTAAAGTCAATCAATGAGACTCCCAGGCAAAAAGGCTTTCTGTGGTACTGAAGGCCAAGAAGAATAGAGGCAGATTCTGCTGTTTACTCCAAGTTTCTTGTCATTAAACTTTAATTGTACTATGTCTATCCAATTGTCCATTCTTTAATGAATTAAATATAACAATACAGTGCCAGTTGATGAGGGAAAGGAGAATTCTACTCAATGCAGTAGCCATTGGCAATGTACCTCTGTAACTACATTCTCCAGTGCTCCCATAAACAACCATGAAGAAACTCAGTGTGTCCAAAAATTTTGAAAAGGCATGGCTATAGATTGCTATCTGTAAGCAGATGGGGGCAGGTGAACGACAAGGCTGGACCTTGTGATTGGTGAGTGGAAAAGGAAGGCAGGCTGAGAGGTTTTGAGGGACCGGAGAGATAGGAGAGAGAGGGAGGAAGGAAGAACAATGGAGGAAGAGAAAGACAATCCAGATTCCATGTGCCTTTAAATAGTCACTGATAGCTATGAATATCTAATCAGGGATGGATACAGTTTGTCTTATCTTGGTGGACAGTTTATATCAATATCAATTGTCTCTGACTTCATTGTGTGGACATTTTGTGGGGTGAGAATTTACTGATATAAATCTGATTGATAAAATACAAGCAGAAAAGTCATATTCTTTGAAAGTGGGCTCCAAGGGAATTTTGGGCTGATTTCCTGGCATGAAAGAATAGAATGACTTACACTCTAAGATCAAGAATCGACAAATGGAACCTCAAAAATTGCAAAGCTTCTGTAAGGCGAAGGAAGCTGTCATTAGGACAAAACAGCAACCAACAAATTGGGAAAAGATCTTTACCAATCCTACATCCAATAGAGGGCTAATATCCAAAATATACGAAGAACTCAAGAAGTTAGACTCCAGAGAACCAAATAACCCTATTAAAAAATGGGGCACAGAGCTAAACAAAGAATTCTCAGCTGAGGAATATTGAATGGCTGAGAATTACCTAAAGAAATGCTCAACATCCTTAGTCATTAGGGAAATGCAAATCAAAACAACCCTGAGATTCCACCTCACACCAGTCAGAATGGCTAAGATCAAAAGCTAGGGGACAACAGATGCTGGCGAGGATGTGGAGAAAGAGGAACACTCCTCCGTTGTTGGTGGGATTGCAAACAGGTACAACCACTCTGGAAATCAGTCTTGAGGTTCTTCAGAAAATTGGACATTGCACTACCTGAGAACCCAGTTGTACCTCTCCTGGGCATATACCCAAAAGATGCTCCAACATAAAACAAAGACACTGAACTGAAAACAGGACTCCAGTTGGAGGAATTAGAGAAAGGATTGGAAGAGCTGAAGGGGCTTGCAACCCCATAAGAACAACAATGCCAACAAACCAGAGCTCCCACTAAACCACTACCCAAGGACTGACCCATGGCTCCAACTGCATATGTAGCAGAGGATGGCCTTGTTGGGTACCAATGGAAGGGGAAGCCCTGGGTCCTGCCCAGGTCAGACCCCCCAGTGTAGGGGAATGTCAGGGGAGTTGAGAGGGAGCAGATGGGGAGGGGAACCCTCTTATAGAAAAAAGGGAAGGGGATGGGATAGGGGGCTTATGTCGGTGAAACCAGGAAAGTGAATAACATTTGAAATGTAAATAAAAGTCCATTTAAAAAAAACTAAGATTAGGCTCTTTTCTGGTTAGCGGCTCAAGGCCATGTTATTTTGGGAGACAGGCTCTACTTTTGTGTTCACAGAAAAGGAGAATAGGCTCTGGACCCCTTCCGGAGTTACCTGGATCAGATATGACAGATGAAGACCACCTGAAAATAGATTCAGGTGAATGAAACAAAAAATATATATTCTTTGTACCTTTCCTCACATGGCACAAATGAAGACGTATGATTGGAGCAGAATTTCATCCTAACTAGTCTGAACACCCTACATAGACTAATACAATATACACAGATATCTTGATGATACTAAAAATTTTTCTTTTGAGATTTATATATTATAGAATGTTCAGTTTTTGTGTGTCTCATTTTCAAATATGCTGAACTGACCTGCTTGAACTCCTGATCTCAGAGACTTTCAGTCAGATCCAGCCAGGACTTAGACATCTGTTGTAGCCAGAGACTACAACAATCTTTGGTGTGGACTTCTTAAGGCAAAACAACTCCCCCATTTTCCCTACCCTCCCCGTACCAAAGATATCTCAATGCCCATATATAGATGGACATAGGTATGAAGAATTGTTGCCCTCATTCCCTGGACTTGGGAGTCTGGAGGGGGTTGTTCTATGTTATCTTTCTGGGGAATTTAGAAATGGTCATAATTTGAATAGGGAGGCAATAGCTAGAACTGATTGTGTAGCCATAATCTCATTTGGTAGAAATGAGTACAATAGTTACTAAGTTGAAGTCATAATTTCTTACTTTGCTACAGAATTTATATGGATACAAATTTAAGGTTTTCATTGGTATGAATTTGTATTGATATAAAACTGGGATTAATGTTCTTACTCTCATAAAAGCATTGTGCCCATTCAACACATTTAAGAATAAAAGGCTTGTGTCCAGTCCTTCTATAAATGCTATTACAAACTGATCTGAGATGTTTAAGTCTTTGAGTCAAAGGCCGATAACAAATTCTTGGCTCTGCGCTAATTGCTAGGGTACTTGCAAGATATCTTATTTAGAAAGTGCTAGAGTAGTTAATGTATAACAGTCCAGATTACTCCACATAGATAGATGGTTTTCAAAAACGTCAGAAATCCACAAAATGTGACATTTAATGCTATCTATTCTTTTGTTGTTGAGACATATCTGCTCCTAGCAGCCCCCCCTTTTGTGGATTCAAAGAAGAAATTGAGTGTCTTTACCTCTAGGTCAGGTAGTACATTGAGGTTAGGTAGTCACTGGGCAGAAATTGCCTATTTCATCTACAGACAAAATAATTTCCAGAAAAAGGCTAAGTCAGGGTAATCAGTCCTTCAAAATTCCATGTTACAAAGGTCTGTCAAATGATCCTGGACCAGAAAGCTGAAGACTGAAGCTTCAACTTCCTGACATACAGGGGCTGTATAGGTAAGTAGCTGTCTCTACAACTTGTCTCAGTTCTGGAAACTGTGGTAGGCTTCCTGTATTTTCAGTAAATATTAGTCCCTCTCAGATTCCTGACATGCTTGAAAGACTAGTTATAGTCTCATACCAACCCCAGATATTTAACATTGAAAAATATATTTGAAAGGATAGCTTTCAGACAGTATACAAGCTAAACCGGATATAACATATAGATTTATCAGCCTTTAAGTTAGGATAGAAAGAGGCTAGTTAGGAAGAGGAATTTCAGAAGACAAAATAGAAAAATAAATGGTGTATGGCTGTGTATATATAAACATATAAAAATGTGATAATACAGCCCATTATTTTGTATAATTAATATATGCTAATTAATTGTTTAAAATGCCTCCCTCTCCTTTTGGAACCCTCTTCTCATTAAGTCTCCCTTCCTCTTGTATGTCAGTTTTATAGGTACTCCATGCTGGTAATTACTTTCTTGTTCAGGTGTAGATGGAAAGACTTTTACTGGAGTAAAGACAATTTATCAATTGCTAAAACATGGGAAAAATCGAAGTCACTCCCCCAATAACATGTAATTGTCAATAGTCCCTCAAAGACTGGTGTGACATAATACAAGCCTTCCCAATTCTTTATTAAATGTTGACGAACTAAATGGTCTTTAAATGAAACATTACTAACATTATTATCCATCCCTTAACTCAGTTATTTAGTAACTATCATTGGCTACCTACCGTTTCTGTGAAGGTAAATGATAGGTAGCTATAGACATTTGTATCATGATTTTGATTTTTGTAAAAATATAATAGCTCAGTCATATATACATTTCCCAATAAAACAGGTTTAAATCTTTCTGTTTACTGAAGATTAATTAATTAATTCAGCTAATTAATTCAATGTCTTGTGGTTAACAGTTACCCATATTATCAAATATAAGTTTGGATATACAGTTTATTGGTTTTATAAAAGTTCATAATATTAAATCTTTTTATAGAAAATAAACCACTTAAAAGAAACTAAATTTGTTTTCCACAGAAAGCAAATGTGCGACATTGAGCTACAGAGTTTAAAGGTGTTATCATACAGAAATGTGAGTTTCACATGTTTATTTTATAATTGTGTAACTTAATATGATCATGGAATTTATTTTTATTTTATTCCTACATTCACTAACTGAGTTTTCTGAGAGTACAGTTCCATTTTCATTGTGTAATTGTTGGATAATGTTTAATCATTTTGCAAAACTGAAAGTTTGTGGAGTGAAACAGAGCCACTATTAATTCCCATTGTTTTTGGAGCCTCACACTATGTTGTACAATTGATTGTCTGCACTTGCTGCAGGACAAACAGCATCATATTCTCTAGATGACCCTGATGTAGAATTTTCATTCTGAATGAAATCATATTAAAAAATTTCATTCTGAGTTTTATTATGCCAACCAAAATTCACTGCTACAAATAGCAATGAACCTTTGGGTGTATATTTGTCAGGAAAAAAAAAAAAGAAATTCATGCATATAAGATATCTGTACTTGTAAAATAATTCATCAGAGTATAACACATGTGTTATACATGTGTTGCATAGTCTAATTCATGTGTATAACACATGTACTAGAATTCTAATTCTGCCTTTCTTTATATAATATTATAAATATTAAATAAAATTATAAGGTTGATAATATTATCTGTATTCAGGATAGGAAACAGTAGTTGAATTATCTGGGATCTGGCCTCACGGAAGTTTACTAGGAAAGTTAAATACTAAGCAACTATGTGTGCTCTAAGTGAAGATTTAAACTAACTTTAATATATGCATTGTCTTAGGGTTTTACTGCTGTGGAGCGACGCCATAACCAATGCAAGTCTTATAAAGGACATTTAACTGGGGCTGGCTTAAAGGATCAGTTCAATCCACTGTCAAGGCGGGAGCATGGCAGAGTCCAGGCAGGCATGGTGCAGGCAGAGCTGAGCGTTCTATATCTTCAGCTGAAGGCTGGCTTAAAATTGACTTCCAGGACTGGAGCTGCCATCTTGTGTCACTACACGTATGTGCCTTATCTCAGCTGGTCTGCCCGAGATCCCCTGAGCGTGAAACTTAGTGCCCTACGTGGCCCCATTTCCACTCCAACAAGATGAAAGGAATGATCATGAACCAGGAAAAACTCGCCAAACCGCAGACACAAGTGCCCACTGGTGGGAAAGGAACTGCTGGTTGAACATGGTAGTTCACAGAACAGCCACAGCAGAGGATAAAAAGCTGCAGTTCTCCTCAAAGAAGTTAGGGGTAAACCATATCTCTGGTATTGAAGAGGCGAACATGTTTACAGACTAAGGAACAGTGACCCATTTTAACAACCCTAAAGTTCAGGCGTCTCGTTTCTGGCAGCAAACACCTTCACCACTACAGGCCGCCCTGAGACAACGCAGCCTACAGAAATGCTTGCCAGCATCCTAAAGCAGCTTGCTGCAGTCTGACTAGAGGGGAGACTGGCTGAAGCCCTATCCAAACAATCTGTGAAGGCCCACACTCCACTTGCTACTGAAAAGGAAGATGATGACGTCCCAGACATGGTAGAGAATTTTGATGAGGCTTCCAAGAATGAGGCAAACTGAATTGAAGCAGCTTCTGATGAAGGTGACGCTGGCAGAAGTTACCGGAGCTGCTATTTTATATCACGACTGCTTTTTAATTATTTTGTTTATTACGGATCTGATAAAATCTAGATCTCTAGTATTTTCATGCCTTCTCCGGCCCCCGACACTGCAGCTTTTTTCAGTTTCCACTTCTACCTAATTCATTACCTGGGAATAAAGTTTAGAAAAGGTTAATAAAATTCTTTAACTAGTTAACAAAACAAAAATCATAAACAACAACAACAACAAAAACCAAATGGCTCCCAGAAAACTAAGATGAGGGTCTTAAAGCCCACACACACAGTGACACATCTATGTCAACAAGGCCACAACTTCTAATAATGCCAACCCCTGGGCCAAGCATTGTGCCTCACACTAACCATCAGACACACATTCATAAAGTGTTCACACAAGTAGTTTTAAGTAAATTGGAAGTAACCCAAAATTGTTAATTTTATTATATATTATATATATATTTGTACTTTTGTACATATATATTTCTTCTGTTGGAATTTATTTTAAGGTATAAATATACAAATGCTCTACAAACAAAATGTTAAATATTATTGACGTCTTAATATATAGCATATTTGATCTATAATTACAATATATTATATATATGATATATAATAGATACAATTATATCTATTACACATAAATTTTCTGGCTTAAAATCGGTAACCAGTCTAAATATATAAGTTAATAAGTAAGAGGACACTGGCTATCTGAGGTTACCTTATTGAAATGGATTGTGAAATCCTGAAAGAAATCTAGACAGTGGCTTTCTACAAATATATTTTAATGCTGAAATATTCAAAAGTTATACACTGCTGATACCAGCAGTGTAGTTTAGACACTAAACAATGTTCTTGGTCTGCATTTTGGCTTCAGCAGCTGTGCACATGCATTTGTGGCACATCAACTGCACATAGTAAATAATGCATTGCCTTAGGACCACACTGCACCAAATGGAAGAGCGTTGGCCAGAGAAAATCAGAGAAAAGAGCAGTACTTTATGTCGCAACCCCCGTGAAGCCCAGAGACCCAGCTAAAGTAGAAGTTTCCGGTTGTGTCACGGAGGCAAACTCAAGTGCTGTCTTGCTGACGCAGACTCATACGGTGTTTCGCCGAGGCAATGTGGTGGTTGGAAAGAATATAAATAGGGTTCAACAGACAGCGAGGGGACACTTGCATAGCTGTGCATCTCTTCATTGGTCTAGTGTCTTCACTCATCTTCACTTTATTGAGCAAAGCATGGCAGAGAGCACTCGGCATTCCAGCTGGTCCTGGTCACTCCTGCTAACTTGTGCAGGAGCCTGGCAGTTACTGCTTGATTATGCCACCATTGCTGATTCCTGTTTGGTGACACCTTCGAACTGGCCTGCTGGTATCCTGACAAAGGGAGTTTGGAATTGTCCCAAAGAACTACTTCTAAGCAGGTCCACATCCCCTCGTCCTATTCGTAACGCTTTCTCTTCTACCTTTGGACAGTGAGCTAGAAGGGATGTTTAGTGTTTGAGAACCCTTATTAAAGTAGGTTTTAAAAAATCTAAGCCTACACCCAGCAGAAGGAAAAGTAATGTGCTGAGTGTCCCAAAACGAAGGCTTTCAGACGTCTAAGATAGCTATAGGAAAAGAGACCGCTTGTCCTGCTACAATGAATGCAAAGAGATACTGCCATTCAATCACCGGAGTAAACCATACTTGACTACCTTATAAGCTACGGTTCGGCTGGTGCTGGTTTTCATGTTGCTTGGATAGGAGCTTTATAATTTCCTGGGAATTATGATAGTGTGCTAAGCATTAACATTCCCTCTTCAAAAATCCTATTCGTTTTCAAAACTGTTCTTAATATTTATGGAGCACTTACTTACATATTTAACTTACCACTGTAAGTGGAAGGATCTTTGACTTTATCAGTTTTTTAACCAAAAAAGGACACCAAAACTTTTATATTAAAATTTGGTGTAGAAATGCAAAGGAAAGTGTCACCTATATTAAGTATTCATTGTTTCTTCAAACGAAACTAAGTGTATTGGGTAAGCTTGATGATAAAAACATCTTCTATTTGACTGTCTGTCTAGTCTAAATATTATCATGCTGCTAGCAAAGAGAAAACTAAGAAGAACTGAGGGGAAATAGACAATATTCTTCTGCTGAAAAGCTTAATATTGTTATTAAATTCTCAAATTAGGGTCTACAAAGCGAAAGATCTCATTCCTGTCACCGAACCTTCATGAAAAGACAAACTCCAAGTAATTTAAATAGTATTTGCAAATCCCAAGGTTATATATTCCTCATAAAATCCAATTAAATAAAATAAATACCAAATTCTAAGGAAATATTAAGAATTGAGTCTTTTCTATTTACTTGAATAATACCGAAGTTATTACAGCATGTGTTTTCAACCTTTCTTACCTAAGTAATTCTTAAAGAAATTTGTAAAACTATATACTTCTTCACACAATTCCAGCTTATTTTGTAAATTTAACTATGACCAAGGAAATGAGATCTACGACCGATAAACATTGACTTTTGAGATTCGAGAGTCACAAGACTTCAAGAAAATAAGTGAACATGGAAGTGAAATGGTTCTCACTCTCATCCCCCTATTTTGGTGCTCATTGGTAGGCATTTATAAGTACATGAAACTTGCTATTATTTTAATTGCTTTCCCATCAGCCCACATGTCCCATCAATTTCCTGATAGAGAGCACTCCTAAAGCACTGTTTGATGACTAAATGTATAATTATTATAATTCGCTTAAACAAACAAAATGATTGATATTCTCCCATGATCAGCACATGCTCAGGTTTTCTTAAGAATTTGCTATTTATGTCAAAAATTACAACCCTGTATTGATAAAAATAAACAAAGACATTTAATGTGTGATTTAAAAATTAATATTAACCCTATAGAAAAGAATCTCTTTCCACCAGAGCTTCATATATCTATTTAGTTATAATTAGGTGAACTGGGTCCAACATTGATTCTGTTCCATTAAGCAAAATATCAAAAGTTATCAGGGGCCTGAGAGAAAGGTCAGAGCTTGTGAATACTTATTTCACCTGCATCAGAAGTGGAATCCACATCTTAGTACCCAAGGAAAAGCTGGGCATGGTCTCCTGCTCACTGCAACTCCAATAATGGCAGGCTTGAAACAGGGGTGTCCCTGTGGATTTATGACTACCAGCCCAGCCTAATGCCTACCAAAAGAAAAGGAAAGTACAAAGAAATAAAGAAGTACCCTTAAAGCCTTCTCTGTTGTGGTCCAAGACAGATGACCACAACAGATACAACTGGCTATTGTTCTCCCTTGGAAGCTTGCAGAGCAATATCTACTATTACAAACTAGCCCTCAGGGAGGAAGAGTTTTGGGGATCAGTATGATCCAGTATGAATCATCGAATTTTTGTCTCCAAAGTGCTTCATGCTTTCAGAAATAGAGAATAATTTTTATTTGTTTTTTTTCCTTGTAAGTGACAGTTCTCGCTCCCTTTGGGTAATGGGTGTTGTCTGTCAGCCTTGTCACCTTTAGTTCCACAACACTGGTACAGATTTCACTCTGTACCAGATCTCTAGCCTCTGTTCCACACAGCTTCACAAACTGACAGAAACTGTCAAGAAAAGAAGCAGATCCTATGTCACAGACACGATTTCTGCACATTTCTCTGCCCTCAGCATAATCCATTCATGTGGAAACACTAAATCAGCTTCTTCCCGGGTCTACCAACAGCAAACGGCATCAGAGGAAAAGCATCTGTCTGTGTGACTCTTCACTTTCTGGAGTACTAAATATGTCACTTTCATTGCTCATGTCGGTTTCTGATGTCTCTGCTTAGATAACCTTATGAGCTAGTTCTCTCTAGTTTTGGTGGCTTAGATGGTTGGGCCACTAAAACAAACAAGCAAAAAAATGATTTAGTTTTATGCAAAATCAGAATTCTGTCTGCCTTAGTTACACTTCTCTTGCTGTGACAAACCACTGTGACGAAGGGAATATATAAGAGAAAGTATTTCATTTGGGTTATTGCTTCAGAGGGTTAGACTTTACAATGGTGGAGTAACACATGGAAAGAGGTATAGTTGAGAGCTCACTACTCATACACAAGTAGGAGGCATAGAGAGACACTAAGGATGCCAGGAGTATTTGGATACCTAAAAGCCTGCCCCTAGTGACACACCCATCTAACAAAGCCATCGCTTTTAATCCCTCTCAAATAATCCTACAGAATTGAAACCAAGGATTTAAACATAAGAGCCCATGGGAAGTAATCTCATTCCAATCACCACACTGTCATGAGTGTGCTGGATTATAACCTTTAGCTTTTTTTGCATAGTATATAACAAAGAACAAAACCAAATAGTCACTTAGAAAATGTTAGTCATTTTTAAATGAGCATATGTGAGTATTATCTCTTACAAAACATTTTAATTGTATTAATAAACTACTTTTATTTTAGTGATATGCATCTGGAGTTGTTTTCAATTTAACATGTATTTATATTAGAAATGTAATTTTAATATAATTATGTTAATAGTATTCCCTGGTGGCAATTATAAATACCCATGGAAACTCTAGTTTCAAGATTGAAAATGAAGGGGGAAAGTGTCTACATTCCCCAAATCTATCAACACGGAAAGTGAACTATGACACATGCTTAGATGGAGAGATTACAAAGTTAAGTCATTTAAATAATATTGTAATATTAAAAAAAACTACCAGAACCACAATATATTTTCAGTGCATCTAATGCAGATGCACGCAAGCTCCATGATAGAGGCTTCAGTCTCTGTGAGTATGATTAATATAGAAGAGAGATTTCTAATACTTACTTAGAAATGAAGTACTAGATAATGTGATATACACACTACAGAATCAGAGAACATCATGTAATGCAATATGATATTGAGGGTTTCTTTTCATTTTGCATGCATTCAATTACTTTATTTCTGATGGTAAGGCTATGCCTATAATTCCTAGTACTTACTGATGGATAGACATTAACGATAAATTCTGATAGCCAACATTGGTATTTTATTCTCAATTATTAAATAAATACTTATAACCAAATACTTAGAAGAAAAGCTTTTATAGTAGGTTCTCAATCAAATCCCATATTAAGCCAGATGCAACCTGAAATGTAAACTGAGCCAGAACATAGAGTCTGAAATTAGTCACTGTCTAAGGGATTCAATTCCTTCACAAACATCATGGCCAAGAAGAAAGGAGGGAAGGATTTATTCAGCTTACACTTCCACTTTGCTTTTCCTAACCAAAGAAAGTTAGGACTGAAACTCAAGAAGGTCAGGAAGCAGGAGCTGATGCAGAGAGCCATGGAGGGGTGCTGCTTAATGGCTTGCTTCCACTGGCTTGCTCATCTTAGTTTCCTATAGAACCCAAGACTACCAGCCCAGAGACGCTGCCATCTACAATGGGCCCTCCCACCCTTGATCATGAATTAAGAAAATACCTTACAGCTGGATCTCATGGAGGCATTTCCTCAAAGGAAGCTCTTTTCTCTATGACTCCTGCTTGTGTCAATTTGACAGACAAAACCAGCCAGTAAAAGGGGTATAGCTAGATTTTCAGGTAGATCAATTTCCAATTTTCTGAGGAAGCTCCAGATTGATTCCCAGAGTGGTTTTACCAGATTGTATTCCCACCAATAATGGAGAAGTGGTTCTCTTTCTCCATTCTTGACAACATAAGCTGTCACCTGAGGTATTTTTGTTGTTGTTGTTTTTGTTTGTTTGTTTGTTTGTTTTTTAATCTTAGCCAGCCTGATTGGTGTAAGGTAAAATCTCAGAGTTGTTTGATTTGTATTTCCCTGATCATTAAGGACTTTGAACATTTCCTTAAGTGCTTCACAGCCATTTAAAATTCCTATGTTGTGAATTCTCTATTTAGTTCTGTTGTGGTTTGCCCAGGAGTTATCTGTATTTTGATGCTAATTCAACTGCCCCAAAGACAGCTTCCTAGTCGCATACTCAGGACTCAGGTGACTTCACCAGAACCTTCTCCCCTGTAAAATACAGGTGAGGTCAGGTACAGGATAGAAGGAGGCCTGTCATTGAATGAGAAGGAAGGATGGGTGGGAGAAAAGTTTGAAGGAAGAAGAAAAGACTGGAATGGAAAGAGGAAGTGACAGGAGGTACAGAGAGGGTAGCCATGGCTGAAAGAAAATGGAAGCTGAAGTTAAGGGTCCACTCTGTATATTTACAGGATGTTATTAATGTTCTTAAGGGATGGATGTATACTGGGCTTTGTATGTTTACATGGGCAATTATATTTTATCAATTGGGTCAAAGGTTATTGTGTTGTGTGTTCTTTTATGTGACGGTTTGAGTGTAGGAAAGTGTGCAGTGGCTGGAGACACTGGGCCACCGCGGAATTGGGATTTGTGTTTCTGGCATGGAAACCTGCCTTGGGAATTAGATAGGTAGAGAGCTTGCTGCCAGACTCAGAGAGAGGCCTTCGGCAATGTGATACTGGATGGATCAAAGCAGGTGAGAGACTTTGCTGACTGAGAATTAAGATATGTAGCAGATATCTTGGGACATTTCAGTGCCAGACCTAGAGCGGGATAAAAGACAGTTTTTATTTTTATATTTTTACAAAATAGTTCTATATCCCATTTTTTGATTGGGTTGTTTGGTTTTTTGGAAGTTAGCTTCTTGAGTTCTGTATATATTTTGGATATCAGTCCTCTATCAGGGGTGGGGTTAGAAAAGATTTTTCCCCCAATCTGTAGGTTACCAATTTGTCCTATTGACTGTGTATTTTGCCTTACAAAAGCTTTTCAGTTTTTAACCCCACTTTTTAATTCATGATCTTAGAGCCTAAGCCATTGGAGTTTTGTTTAGGAAATTTCCCCCTTCCCAATGAGTTAGAGGCTCTTCCCCACTTTCTCTTCTATTAGATTCAATGTATCTGGTTTTATGTTGAGGTCCTAGATTTTCTTGGCCTTGAGCTTTGTGCAAAGTGACAAATATGGATCTATTTTCATTTTTCTACATACAGACTGCCAGGTAGACCAGTGCCATTTATGCTTTCTTTTCTCCATTGTATATTTTTGGCTTCTTTGTCAAAAAGCAAGTGTATAAGTGTGTGGTTTTATTTTTGGGTCTTCACTTTTATTTCATTGAAATAACTTCAGCAAAGTGGCCAAATATAAAATTAACTTAAACAAACCTGTAGCTTCCTTTATACAAATGGTAAATGGCCTGAGAAAGAAAATAGGGAAATGACATCCTTCACAAAAGTCACAAATAATATAAAATATCTTAGGGTAACTCTAACCAAAGAAGTGAAAGATCTGTATGAGTAGAACTTCAAGCTTCTCAAGGAAATCAAAGAAGACCTCAGAAAATGGAGAGATCTCATATGCTCATAGATTTGTAGAATTAACATAGTAAAAATGGCCATCCTACCAAAAGCAATCTATAGTTTCAATATAACCCCCAATCAAAATTCCAACACAATTCTTCAAAGACATGAATTGAGTGATTCTCAAGTTCATATAGAAAAACAGAAATCCCAGGATAGCGAAAACGAAAACAATTCTCAACAATAAAAACACTTTGGGGAAAATCACCATCCCTGACCTCAAGCTATACTACAGAGCAATGGTTTAAAAAAAAAACTGCATGGTATTGGTAAAGAGAAACAAATTCTTAAAGTTAATTTGATATCCATGCACTAGTTATCTTCTTATTGTAAATATGAGTGTAAGCTGTATTCTTTTTTTCCTTAGTGCAAAGAATATTCCAGATCAGTTTGATAATCACAGAAAAGTATGAGAGGTCCCCATTGCTAGCACTTTTTTGGATACACTCCTTTCTGAAACCTTTTAGACTAAATTTTCCTACTCTTGGCCATTACACATACATTAAATTGCAAGTTTAATTTATTAGTGTACTTTTTACAAGTTATAAACACTTTAGAATTTACATTTAAATGAATAATCATTGCCACTACAGTTTGATTATCCTAATTACTTCAAATGCCCACTTTTCTTATGGTGTCAAATTTCAATAAGTACATAGGCCAATATACTACCAAAACACATAAAAGCTAAGTAATTAGCAATGCCTAAATCCTGTGCTCATTTAAGTAAAATAATTTCAAATGTCATACTTTCATTTTTTTTAATTGTCATTAAAAATTGGCTATGTTATTTAGGCCTAATTAAGTAAATGTTTAAAGTGAGTGCTGTGCTACATTCAACAGTATATTAATTTGAATAACAGTCACAATATTTTTATTTTAGATTTCAAAGAAAAAATACTGACCTCACTGTTGGCATCTTACCTAATTACTTGCCCTCAACACAGGGAAAGGCAGCATCACCTTCAGTTTGACCCAACACCCTTGTGAAGGAAACTCATGCTTTATAAGGGTCAAATCGAGGGCATAACTTTCTTGTCCTACAGCTTTTCTACCTATGGCATACTTGACAGATAAGTGGACTTTCCTTAAGCTAATTACAAGTAAATGGGAACTCATGCACTCACTCTTATTTGTCCTAACTATGAGGCAGTCTGATTACCAGGCTGCCAGCATTGATCTTATGGAAATTTCTCCAATCAATGAACCCATTTCCCTCTTTCAATATAGCCAACTGACAATGTTGAGTGTCATAAGCTTCTCTTTAGTTTTATACTTAAAAAAAATATTGTGGCCCATGCTGAAAGCCCAGAGGCAAAATGTACTCATATTGATGTATTATTTTTCTCCAGAATTTAAATACTACAGCAGATGGTAGCATCTTTGACTCATTTCCAAATTATTTCTCTGAAATGTAATTACATTATAATCCTATTACAGAGGAAAGCAAGCCATGAGGGCCATGTTTAAATTAAAAATCATATTCAAACTAAGTCACTAGGTATAATGATACTTCTACAACAGATGGCAAAGGCACTCTTATACTTTTAAATCAAAGTAAGTTCTTGTTTTAATATGAATGAATATGTTCTGCTTTTGAATTATGTGATGCTGGCATTAGAAATAATGCAATGTTGACCTTATCTCTTGAATAGGATAATCTTTTGATCCAACCAAAAATTTTCATTTAAATGAAACATTCACCTTTTTTAAAAAAAAGAATCCTTTACAAATGAAATAATAATGTAATTTTCCTAAATTAAAAATACTTATTTATTATTTTAATTAATTTTACATACATGGGTTTTTGGGGGTTGTCATATGTGCATGTAAGTGTAGGTCCTTGAGTTGGTCAGAGATGTTGGTCTCTGGAGCTATAGTTAGAGGCAGTTGTGACCTTCCACATGTGTGTACTAGAAAATGAATACCTGCTTTCTGAAAGAACAGCTTTTAAGTACAGAAGTGTCTCTACTAATTGGTATTTATAAAAACAGTGCTATAGTTCATAAATTACATTAACTTGTATTTTCATATGACCATTTGTAAGACTGTATTGCAGAGATCCACTGTATCCTGTATCATTTTATTTTATAACATTGTTGTTACTAATCATAAGACTCTAAAATTGTCACCTATTTTTCACTTAAATAAGCTTCTGCAGCGGACAGAGAATTAATTTGTCTGTGTGAGTGATTTTCAATGTAAGGACTTGAAAATATATGGAATGGCTATTGAAATACAGATTTCCAATTGTTACTCCAAAGGGTTTTTGAGAACATCTTATGTATGCCCACTGTCAAGAATTTGTGTCTGCATTGCAACTGGTTAGTACTTTTATCAATGTTAAAAAATGTAGTATACCTTTATGAGACTTATATTGTGAGGATACTGTAAATTCGGGCATATCCATTATTTTTGTCATTCTGAAATCAGCCATTAGTGGTCACTTGAGTACTTAATAGCACTTTAGTTTCTATGAGAGATTTTTAGTTTCCTTGCTTTTTTTATTTGGACATTAAAGTTTCATTCGGAATACAGATTTTAGAACTACCTAAGGAGCCAAAAATATTGAATGGATAAAAACAATTATCTTGGAGAAAATAATTAGCACCCAGCATGTCCCCGGGACATCACAACTGGAAAAATAAGTGAATCTCACAAAAGAACAGTTCTTTCCAATACAGCACTAACTCCATTCAGCACACCAGTTCACCCTGACCCTGCTACAGTTGACCTGTTTGAGGGGTTGTTTTGTCTGTTCGGTGTTACTCCCCTCTTCCACTATCAACTGTGGAATAGTAAGTGAAAATGAATAGAACAATAATGTCTCCATACTTGAAGAAAAATATATCTCTGTGTTTTGTAGCTAAATGTGAGATTGAATCCTTCAACCTCAAGGTCTATAGTGACTGTTGTATCTTGGGGGTCGTGAATATACACAATCTTGGTCACTCAGAAGAAAAATGAGGATAAAATTAGGTTTCCACATATTTTCATGAAGAAAGTGCATAAAAAATTATTTATAGGAATGAAACTACCTCCCTAGGCCAATTTTCTAATCCCTGTTGTAATGTTTAGGCTCTTTATAAACCTGTATTGCTTAATTACTTACGCCCTTAGAGAAATCATGTCAATGCTCACTGCAATTTAATTGACATCGAAGAGTGGTGTTACTTGATAGCTTTAAAACATTATCAAATTCCAGACTTTAATAGGCACAACATTTTAAATAAATACACACATTATAAATTAATCACTTCTCACCAGCATATATGTGTCAGAAAACATCTGAAATAAGATCTGGAATAAAACAAAAACTATCCTTAAGTTATACAACTCTTCACTTTAATGACAGGAAAAAAAAAACAAACTTGGCTTTGCTTATGCTTCCGTAAAAGTCCTTAACTGTGAAAAAGCAAACTCTTCCATACAGGGCCCCTGGTCATCCATTTAAAACTTAAGTTTGTTGTTCTGAATCCAATCTTGTCACTTCATCACAGTTAAAACATCTCTCTTGGATCTGGAGGAGAGCTTTCTGAGGGACTGAGGCCCCAGCCTTTTCACATGATTTCCCTTTGAGTAGTCAGAGGAGTCCCTCCACATGGTGGCTCTTGGTTTGGATGGCATTACCTCGTCCCACTGGGCTCTGGTTATCCTTGCTGTTCTCCATCTCCAGTCCGTTCTACTCAGTAGTGAAGCATATGCTTCATTGCTTAATGTCTCTTCTGTTTGATATTAGAACTTGTCCTCTTGACAGCTGTAAACTTTCTGACTCTCTAGCATTTGCTTAGTCCAAGAGAAGAGATCACTATACTTTGAAGAACATAGCAAATTACAAAGTAATCCAATCATGTATTTATACTATTATTTTTTGGGTTTTTTCGAACTCTATGCCTAATTACAGTAACTACTTAATACAAACTCAGTCTCTTCATTTGATGCAAAACAGCTAATATAATAAAGCTGGCACATCAGTTAATAAACTCGGGTAGCTATTTAAGTCACTGGGTTGAAATCAACATGATGAAATAGAGAAAAACCTTGAATTTTGAAAGGCACAAAATACATACTGTTGTTATCATGATAAAGATCTAACAATTAAAAAACTAAGACAGTTATTTATTTACAAACTCATTGCAAAAAGAAATATAATGCACTAACATATTGTGTTCATCGAAGGCTTGTCTAATTTTGAATATCAACATTGAAATAATGTATTTTCCAAATGGACTAAATTTTTAAAACATAATATAACATAAAATCTATGACTTAATGTCTGGAATGCTACAAGATAAGCTGGCCATTGTGGGGATGGAGTGAAACCATGCTACTGTGAACTAAGATATGTTATACTAATTTTTAATGATTGCTTTGCACATAGAATAATATTGTCCTATCACCATTGAAACATACTTTAATTCAACATAAAAATAAACATCTGGTACCTGCAATTTCTCGGGCCTATATGTGCTTGGTGCTTTTGCAAAGAAGTATATAACTGGTGGAACATGGGACTTCATAGAAGGGAGTTGGTCATTCACGCAGGCTCTAGAGTGAGATATTATATGATTCTTTGTTGTGATTTGGTTTTCTGGGTTTTTTTTGTTGTTGTTTTGTTTTAGTTTATTTTCCTTTCTGGGTCTACATGGCTAGAGTGGATTTTTCTGCCCCAGGATCTTTCCATAATTTTGTGATACTTTAATACAGGTCCAAAGGCTGTGAGACCATGAACATGGAATAAAATATCTGAAACCATGAACTTATAATGATGTTCATCCTTTAAATTTGGATACTTTAGGTATTTTAATACAGAAGCTCAATATACACTAATAGAATATCGATACCAAGAAATGAGATTATTGTTCTGAATGTACCATATAGCGTGATTTGGAGTAATTTGGTATTGATTTGCAGGAAAAGTTTCAAAAATTTTATAGAAGCAGGCTAGAGAATGCTTCATAATGTCATGGGTGTGGCATCCTGGGTCATTCTGCTGAGGGTGTAGGTGACCATAACAGTGAGAGAAATGGGAGCAGAGATGATTATGTTCACCTTGCTTCAGCTAAAACATTGAGTGACCTTTTTGGGAGATTGGATTAAAAGCTAATTTTGAAAAATACTCTACGAAGTAAATGGAGTTTATTACGATCAACATATGTGGTAGAAGCAGTTCATATGTAAGAGACCATTTCGGGGAAGCACAAGTTCTGAGAGCAGCATTGGAAGTACTCACTGTTCTCAAGGAAATTTCTCATAAAAATGGAGATCAAAGAGGAATAGAGTCTCTATTTCACAGGAGCATGTAGGAAGACTCTATAAGGAAAGGTGTTGTTGCTAAAAAGAATAGAGACCTTAAGAAGGAATAAAGGACTGAAGCATCCACATTTTGGTCTTCCTTCTTCTTGAACTTCATATGATCTGTAAATTTTATCGTGGATATTCCGAGCTTTTGGGCTAATATCCACTTATCAGTGAGTGTATATCATGTATGCTCTTTTGTGACTGGGTTAGATCAATCAGGATGATATTTTCTTCTTTTTAATTGGATATTTTTAGGATGATATTTTCTAGTTCAATCCATTTGCCTGACAATTTCATGAGGTTATTGTTTTTAGTGGCTGAGTAGTACTCTATTGTATAAATGTACCATATTTTCTGTATCCATTCCTCTGTTGAAGGGCATCTGGGTTCTTTCCAGCTTCTGGGTATTATAAATAAGGTTGCTATGAACATAGTTGAGCACGTGTCCTTGTTATATGTTGGAGCATCTTTTGGGTTTATGGCCAGCAGTGGTATAGCTGGGTCTTCAGGTAGTACTATAGGCAATTTTCTGAGGAACCTCCAGACTGATTTTCAGAATGGTTGCAGCAGCTTGCAATACCACAAACAATGGAGGAGTGTTCCTCTTTCTCCACATCCTTACCAGCATCTGCTGTCCCCTGAGTTTTTGATCTTAGCCATTTTGCTTGTTGTGAGGTGGAATCTCAGGGTTGTTTTGATTTGCATGTTCCTGATGACTAAGGATGCTGAACATTTCTTTAGGTATTTCTCAGACATTTGATATTCCTCAGTTAAGAATTCTTTGTTTACCTCTGTACTCCAATTTTTTAAAGGGTTATTTGGTTCTCTGGAGTCTAACTTCTTGAGTTTTTTGTTTATTTTAGATACTAGCACTCTATCAGTCCTTCTTAGAAGGGGAACAAAATACTCAAAGGAGGAAATACAGGGACACAAACTGAATCAGAGACTGAAGGAAAGACCATCCAGAGACTGCCCCACCTTGGGATTCATCCCCTGTGCAGCCACCAAACTTAGCCACGAGTGCTAATGCCAAGAAGTGCTTGCTGACAGGAACCTGATATGGATGCCTCCTGAGAGGCTTTGCCAGAGCTTTACTGATACAGATGAGAATGCTTGCAGCTAACCATTGGACTGAGCATGGGAATACCAATGGAGGAGTTAGAGAAAGGGCTGAAGGAGCTGAAGGGGTTTGCAACCCCATAGGAAGAACAACAATATCAACTAACCAGATTCCCCCAGAGCTACCAGGGATCAAACCATCAACCAAAGAGTACATGAAAGGACCCATGGCTACAGCCACATATGTAGCAGAGAATGGCATTGCCCGGTATCAATGGGAGGAGAAACTCTTGGTCCTATGAAGGCTCATTTTTCCAATGTATGAGAATGCCAGGCTTTTGAGGTGGGAGTGGATGGGTGGTAGTAGGAGCATCTTTATAGAAGCAGGGGGAGGGGGATGTGATAGGGGTGAAGGAGATAACACTTGAAATGTAAATGCATGAAATATCCAATTTAAAAAAAAAACTCTTCCATGAAGGATCTTGATTATATCTTCAGCAGAGTCATCTGCAATGGACTCATCCAGGAAACCCCCTCACATCTTTTTTTTTTCTTTTTTTCCGGAGCTGGGGACCGAACCCAGGGCTTTGTGCTTGATAGGCAAGCGCTCTACCACTGAGCTAAATCCCCACCCCCACCCCCCTTACATCTTCTATGCAGTGAAACCTTTTCAAAGGAATGTGTAATGAATGCAGAAATGACTGTTACAGGAGTGGAATTTGATTTTTTTCCTCCAGGGAATATTTCTAAATAAATATTCAACTTCAGACCAAAAAAAGAAAAAAAAAGAAAAAAAAGAAACCAGGACAATAGGATATATGTCAGGAGGAGGCCTTCTTGGAAATTTGTAAGATGCCACACATCTTCGTTGGGGCGAAAATGAATTCTGTTCCAGACCTTTGAGAAGACAGGTCTAAAATGCCCTGCTTGCAAAAAGATGGCCAGAAATTTGCGCACCATGATTAATTTCTCCATATTCTGGTAGCAGGACAGTAAGAGGCCTTTTTGAGGCATGGGTTCATGTGGCCCTGAGCGTATCATATCTCCTGGAAGCTAAGAACCATGGAGTTTCTGATCCCTTGGAAGAGGTGCAGTCTCCAAGTTTGTGAGATCATGGGCGCTTCCTTTAAGAGTTTAAAAGAAATCCTGAAAATCCAACAAGTGTGAATCAGGATTTGAGTCCCTGCCAGAGAGAGGTAAGAAGCTGTAAAAACAGGACACTGAAAGAGAAGCATCATAAACCCTGAGAAGTGAAGCTACAGTCAGGTAGCAGAGCCACCCAGAGAGAAGCAATAAGCCCCAGGTTAATGTGTCATTGGGGTAGAAATAGCTACTTATGATCCTTGGTTATTAAAAACCTCCACCGTATGTCCCAAATCCTGAGCCTGCAGCTACTGGATTTTTTGGGGGGAGATGGGGAGGTAGTGTTTGTTTGTTTTGTTTTTTCTTTTATGTTTGTCCCTAGTAGGTTTCTGTCTCTTTGTTTTTTGGGGTTTTTTTTTTTGCGATTATTTTTTTTATTGGATAGTTTGTGTATTTTATTTCAAATGTTATCCCCTCTCCTGCTTCTCCTGTTTTTCTCACCTATACCATCCCCTTCCTCCTGCCTCCATGAGGGTGCTCCCCATTCCACCCACCCACCCACTCCCACTCACTGCCCTGGCATTTCAGTACACTAGAAACTGAGCCTTCACAGTACCAAGGGCCTCTCCTCCCACTGATGTCAGACAAGGCCATCCTCTGCCTCAGATGCAGCTGGAGTCATGGATCCCTCCATGTGTACTCTTTGGTTGGTGGTTTAGTTTCTAGGAGCTCTGGGGGGTGTCTGGTTGGTTGATATTGTTCTTCTTCCTATGGGGTTGCAAACCCCTATGGCTCCTTCAGTCCTCTCTCTAACTCCTCCATTGGGATCCCCATGCTGAGTCCAGTGGTTGGCTGTGAGCATCCACCTCTATATTTGTCGGACTCTGACAAAGCCTCTCAGGAGACATCCACGTCAGGCTCCTGTTAGCAAGCACTTCTTGGCATTTGCAATAGTGACTGGTTTGGTGGCTGCATATGGGATGAATTGCCCGGTCGGGCAACCTCTGGATGGCTTATCATTCAGTCTCTGTTCCATACTTTGTCCCCGGATTTCCTTTTAACAGGAACCATTCTGTGGTAAAATTTGTAGATGAGTGGGTAGCTACATCTCTCAACCAGCGGCCTTGCCTAACCTTTGGCTATGGTCTTTACAGGTTCTTCCTCCCCGTTGTTGAGCATTTCAGCTAATCTCATCCCGTTTGGGTCCAGGAGCCTCTTGTTTTCCTGGCATCTGGGACTTGATGGTGGCTAACCCCAGTTCCCCATCCTCCATTGCTATACATTTCTGTTCAAATTCCCGACCCTGTATATCATCCCCATCTCCTCCTATACCTGATCCTGCTTCCTTTTTCCCCTCCCCCTCCACTCTTCCTTCCAAATCTCTCCCACCCTCTACCTACTGTGAGTATTTTGTTCCCCCTTCTAAGAAGGACTGATCACATGTTGGTCTTCCTTCTTGAGTTTTATATAGCCTGTGAATGGTATCTTGGGTATTCTGAGCTTTTGGTCTAATAACCACTTATCAGTGAATGCATACCTTGTGTGTGTGTGTGTGTGTGTGTGTGTGTGTGTGTGTGTGTGTGCTTAATTGCATATTAAATTTACATTTTAAGTGCTATCCCATTTCCTGGTTTCCCCTGCAGAAACCTGCTATCACACCCCTCCCCTGAGTCTATGAGGGTGCTCCCTTATCCACTCACCCACTCCCTCCCACCTCCCTGCCCTGACATTCCCCTACACTGGAGTATTGATCAATGAACCATGTATCATGAACCAGGATGCTTCATTCATTTTGACATACTTTGCCTAATAAATGTAGCAAGTATTTCTAGAAAAGTAGATAAAAGTAAAAATACCCATCAGAAAAAATAAGTTAATGATCTGATACCCTTTATATCAAAATAATTGGGAAACTATATTTAACTATTGGGTTCATGCATCTCTATCAATAACAAAAATTCAATTATTTTTATTACAATCTTAGTACTTTCACAAAAATAATCTATTAAATGGTACTATTCCTTGATGCCTCCTCCAGTAGTATAAATGTATAAATTACTACCATAGAGAATTTTCTCAGAATTTTCAGTCATGATGCTAAAATGTACATACTAAATATTATCTGTAAAATCTCTTCAAGTTTGAGCAGCAAAAGCTATTTTCTTACTTATGGACCAATGAAAAGCATAAAGAAGAAAACAAGAAAGATAAAACTCCTCATTATTTCAGAGGGTTTTTAGAATATATTTTAAGGTGTTTAAAATGCTACACTCTCACTAAATTTTCACCTCAGTTTGGTATTCTTTATGCAATATTTTGCATTGCCTCACATGCACACACTTAGAAATGTTCTCCATAGGATACTGGTGTATTTCTATTGTTTAATACCATTGTTCATGTTTAAAGAAAAGAAAGAAGTAACCATAGCAGGTCAATGCACTAGGATGTCAGTGTTAGGAACTTTGGCTCAAACAGGAATCAGGTTGGTATTAGGAAATCATTTATTGACATCAGAAACATCCTAGGAAATTTGTAGATCTGTGTTAGATAAAGAGCAGTAGTATAAAACAGTAAGAATACATACATTTTCTTCTGAATAATTCCCTCATGTAAGCACTTCAATCACTGTACAATCACTTACTTTGGAATATACACCTCACATTGTTTTTACTCATTCTGTACAGTGATAATACATTTTGAAGTTTTTCTGAAGACTCCCTGTTATATTTCAAAGGTATTTTATAATGTACACAGTTGGATGAAATAAAAAGCCTCCCTTTCTTTTTTCTGACTGTCATATTAGGGGTTATATTAAGACATTGTAGATTTCACTACTTTCTGCATATATCATGATATATTTGTGATATGAATGGATTTCTGCCTTCAGAGAGAATTTCATATTTTATCTATTATGTGTGTCACTCAAATACATCTTAATTACTTCCAAAATATCATTGGCTTGAATTAGTGATATAAAATAGTTCCAACATAATATTATGGAAGATGTTCAACAAAAGAAATAAATAGAGATTTATAAAAGCACTATGAGTTTTGTTTAAGATGATAAGACCTGAGATATATACTTTAATCATTGATTTTTTGGTCTACATATGTAGACTTTCAAAGAAAGTTTGTAGAGTCTAAGTATACTGTGCGATAGAAGACTTCAGTGGTGAATGTCAAGTATATTCATAAATTCAAAAAGAGAATGACCACAGTTAAAACAAACAAAAAACCAAACAAAGCAAAACAAACAAAAAAAGAGAACAAATTAAAAAAAACAAATTTCAGAGAATAATACATGGTCTCTAAAATAATGTGTAATGCGAGAATAGATAAGATTATTTTCACCTCACCAATTCAAACCCAGAAAAAGAAGAGGTCAATGTCAGAGAATGAGATATCATCTCACTGGCAAACTATTGAGTGTCCATCCTCATGGAAGATTTGGTATTCACATTCTGCTAGAGAAAAATTTCTTTGATAAGAAATGTAACTGATAGTGACATATGTTGCCTCTCATCACGGTTAACATTTTGAAAGGCAAGAGGTCATTTAGCACATTTCCTTCTCATTGACTCTGCAGTTTTCGAACCTTCTGCTGTAATGGAACCTTTATCAGTCTGTGTCCATCAATATCTAGAAGGAGTACAACCGTGCTGGTTACCCATGATGAACACACAGGAGGTACAAAAACAACCCTTTGCTGTTTTAGCTTAGAGAAAAAAAATCAGTCATCATTTATTTTCTCCCATATTTTTCTATCTTATTGATGTAGTAAGCCATGTATATTGATTTCATAATTAGAAGTGACATATAGAAGAATGTTACGGATCTGGAAGACTCAGAACAGGGCATATTGAATAGACTTCTTCAAAGCCATCAAAAAACTATATTTGAAGATAGAATTTTATAATAGAAGTATAGGAATATGTCATAAAAGTGTCACTGACTAACATCTTCAGTTTCACACAGTGCAAAAGTTAAATAATTAAATTATCAGAGAAAAATTATATACAAAGAGTTTCTACAGTTCATTCAGTTTTGTGAGCTCTATTCTGATATTCATTAAATTATAGGGCACTAAGGGAACCCAAAAACTTCACATACTGTACTCCCATCTATGTCCATTGTTATCATTAAGATAAATACTGAAAGAATGACACTGTGATAGATAATAATTACTTGGGAATGTGGGATATTAGGACAAAGAAAATGGACTTTTGGCATTTCTCATCATAATGTAGAGTTATCTTTACAAGGATCTGTGCCTAGGGAAAGTCAGCAGAGGACTCTTTACTGTTCAGGGTGGAGAAGGAAGAATGCTGAGAAGTAAGCTGTTTACACATAGGAATTTGTAAAAGAATAATCAGATCCTATCAAGAAATGTTGACCATGATTTCAACATACTAAACACTTGCTCTACAGAAGAGCACGTTAAGGCATGAAGGAAAGGATGTGTGTTACATGTCTTTATATAAACTAGAACAAGGGAAGAGTTACTTATTTCTATCAATATTTTATTCTTTTAACTACTTGAAGTTGACCATTTAATCAATGGTCAACCAAAAGTATTAATGATTGATAGAGAATACACACTTTTTCTCTCACCATTTTCATCTAATCTTTCAGAAATAATTCCCAAATATTAGTTTATTTTAGGTAGGGCAGGGTCATGTCCCAGTGAATTATAAAATAAACAAGAACAGTGCATGAAAGAAATTGTTCCCAAGGCCACTTTATACTCTAGACATAGCTTATTACCTTCTCCCACGGGGTACAGGAGATCATGAGGAAAAAAGTGTTATAGCATTAAAATATACTTCACAAAGGACTCCCATTTAAAGAATACTAATTACTTCACTTAACAAATTTGCAAGGGAAAAAAATCCTACAAAGTTAAAAGTGTTCAAAGTCAAATAGTACTAAATACACACAGATTAAAAGCTTATCTATACACCGATTTTCTGAATTTTATGAGGACTTTGATAGAGAGCATTGAAATAAACGCTGTAATATATGCTCTATCCTAACAATGGAATTGCTCCATTAGAGTTCACTGCCAACTTTCTCACCAGATTATTCCATCCTGCCCAACGACCACTGAATTTAGAAAATAAGAAAGTGCATTTCCTACTTTATTCACTCAAAACATAAAAGTACTAATCACAGACTTCAGCTCTGATTGCTCTGAAATGAGTCACTTAAGTGACAGGATAGGCAAAAACACTGCCTTGACTTCTGTATAGCCTTTAACAGTCAAATGGAATCCAAGTCTTTTTAACACTATCCATGGACTCTAATATCTATGAGCGTAGTTTGTTTTCATACTCTCCAGGACTATATTTGTGAAGAAGGAAACTGCTTTACCTTCCCTAAAGACGAGGCATATACTGCATTTCTTTAACTTGCAAAAGTACCAGTCACCATCTTGAAATTGAGGTGCTTACCTGTCATCATTTATTCAGTTAATTCCTGCTCTGCCCTTGTTGTTTGTGTGCCCTGCTAAATTACATAGGAATTCTTCATTTTGTTTTTTAATAACTGAGAACCAATAGAACAGCCTGCTGAGTAACAGTCTACATTGTCCTCATATGCTTCTCCTGGGGACATTTAGGTATAAAAGTAACAACCTGTGATAACTTGATCTATTTAAACTCTTTTAGGCATAGAACTACAACTTCTCACAGACATTTTTAAAATAATACAACATGGCCAAGTATCACTCTGTCTCCATATGGCTATAAAGGTGTACATATAAAAATTCTCTCATTCCCTAAGCCTCATGCTTTTCTTTCGGCTAAGGGCCATCTATACACGTGCACACTTACCTATATAAAAATGGCCACATTCCTAATCTATGAATGTCTGTCCAACAAGACTCCATTTACAAAGTGACTCTTTTATTAGTTCAGAATATGGGGAATCAAGTTTCAAATTCTAATTGTGTTTCTGTTCTGCTACCTGTGAATCTTACATTTTGTTTCCCTGTTTTGTTGACCCAAAGATTAACAAAACTTGGTCCCTCAGAAAGTAACACAAAAATCTTAAACCATTCCTCTCAGCAGAGTTGAAGTGAGAGTCTTTTAAATACATGGCAATGTTCATTTTATTGCCCATAAAACCGCCGCCCTTTCTTCATTCCCAGTGGCCCTTCCCTTCCAACCAGGTAACACATTTGTTGATTGTATAATATCCTTGCCAAACTTAAGTTAAGCATTCTTCCATGCTTCTGCTTAGAGAATAGAGGGGTAAGTCAAGAGTCCCAGGGTAGTTAGGGAACATTCTTAATGGAAACCAGGCTTGTGAAACAGAATCCAGAAAGTTTAATGCCCTTTGTATGTGTCCTGATCCTAAAAATTCAATGTTTACCTTATATTCTCCACTTTTGAAGATAACATTTAGAACTTAAAGAAAATAAAGTTGGTTTTCAAATTCACTAAAATTGTCCCTACCCATGGAATCTAAGTCTATTAATCTTTTTACTGTGGAAATATCTGAATGTATCTGAGATTATATAGAAAGCTTTAATGTCCTACAAATAACTCCCTGAACCTTTTAACATTGTGGTTTCACTTTGTCTATAAAGAAGAAAGTAAGTTAATCCTTTAGCACTAAGGTGCAATTTTCAAATAAAATTATAATAACTTTTGCTTTTAGGTAATTTGAAACAATGCATTCCTCTGATCTATCGCATTTAAATGAGTGTTGGTAAATCTTTGTTGAGAGAGAAATGCTTAAGAGATTAGTGTAGCACTCCTATATGCTTGATTTGAAAATGTTTCCAAAGAAGATTAAAGGGCAAAGTCTGCTAGCATAGGAATTTTTCCTCTTCTTTCTGTTTATCAAAGGTGAACTGCTTTGTTGTGCTCAATCTTCCCATCATGATGGACTGAATCCATCAAAATTCAGATTCCACAAAAGTAAGTAAAAAAAAATCGATTCTCCCTGAACTGATGATTTGAGATATTTTTTCAAAGTCACACCAAGTGAACACAGCTTGGAAAATTAGCATTAGGATCATAGGATCAACACTGGGACTTTATATGATAATGTAGTTAAGAAATGGCTAGAAAGACTGGGATGATACTTCACGTATAAATACACTTGCTGAGAAGCAAGAGGACCTGATTTCAAGGTCTTACCATCTAGGCAAAAAGTTGAGCCTGTGCAGGTGACCTGAGTGCCATCAGCAAGAACATGTAGAGACACTGATGATATTTGCTGGCTGTCAGCTTGGCTCAAGGCTCTCCAGGAGACTCTGTCTCAAGTGAATAAGGTAAGGAGAGGTGGATCTGGACATTGGGCATCATCTATGTGATGCTAGGCTTTATATATTGAAAAGTGCAAGAGTTATGGGCATATGGAAGCTTCTGACTATTTTTTTTCAAAGAAAGACTGAGGGACCAGGTTATAGATGACAGAGCCAGAGTTTCTATAGGTAGCCCCTGAAAGGGTGATGTTAAGCTCTACAGGTACAGGAGAAACTACAGGAATTTGGACATGCTAGAGATATGGAGTATATGAGTATATGTTAACAAAAGAAGCAGGCACTAGAGACAGCTCATTAAAGAAGCCATGTTTTACAACTAGCCAGAATATTGAATTGGGACTTCCCAAGAGTTTAGCAGTCACATCATGCCACTTGTAATACAATTTTATAATTTATCATTTATCCTTCCTACATACACATTCATACCTTTTTAAATGGAAATATTCACTATGCATCCATGTGTGTTGGAAATATATAAGATTATGGGAACTCCGGGAGATGGATTAAATTTATTGTTGATTATGAAACCTAAATGAGACTTTGGATGAATATGGGTAGAATGTTACAGCTTCAATATATGCATTAGTGTACCAAGTTAACAGAGTGTAGGTTTGTGGTGGTTTTTCTTGATCTTAAGCCTCCTTGGTTTGAAATAAAATTCATAGGTTTTTTAAGCACACATTGGGTTGGTCTGTGACTATACCACAGGGAGAAGCTCAGCACTGAAAGTGAGCCACTCCACCCATGAAGCTATGAGCTTGAATGGGATGAAATGGGAAAGGGAGAAAGGATACTAATATAATGATGTTCTGTCCTTCCTGATCACCAGAAATTAAGCAGCTGTACTCCATTCTATTCTCCAACTATCTTCTAGTGATACACTAAAACTTCTAGAACCACAAACCAAAATCATTTTTGTCTCTTTGGAGTAGTTCTATTAGGCATTTGTCATAGCAATGTGAACCCTATCACAGAAGATTAAAGCAAACAGGATGGTGAAGGTCAAAGTGAATGGATTTGTCTGTATTGAGAGTTTTGTTACCATGGCTGCCATCTCATCTGCATCTGACAAAGTGGAGATTGTTGCTATCTATGACCCCTTCATAGACCTCAACAACATGGTCTACAAGTTCCACTATGACTACCCAGGGCAAGGTCCACAGCACAGTCAAGGATGAGAATGGGAAGCTTGTCCACAACAGAAAGTGCATCAGCATCTTCAGGAGTGAGGTCCTGCTAACACCAAATGGAGTGATGCTAGTGCTGAATATGTCATGGAGTCTACTAGTGTCTTCACCACCATGAAGAAGGACGCGTCCCACTCAAAGGGTGGAACCAAAAGGGTTATCATCTCATGATGCCCTCATGTTTGTCATGGGTGTAGATTGTAAGAAGTATGCTCAAGATTGTCAGCAATGCTTCCTGCACTGCCAACTACCTAAACTCCACTGGCCAAGCTCATCCATGAAAATTTGCCATTGTGGAAAGACTTAGGACCACAGTCCATATCATCATTGCCATGATGTGGAAGGCTCCTCTGAAAAGTTATTACATGATGGCTGTTGGATGATCAGAGCATTGCTACATCTACTGTTGCTGCTAAGGCTGTAGGCAAGATCATCTCAGGTCTGAAAGGGGCATTCATTGGCACTGTCTTTGGCATTCCTATTTCCAATGTCATGGATCTAACATGCTGCATGGAGAAACCTTCCAAGTATGATGACATCAAGAAGATAGTGAAGTAGGCATCTGAGGGCCCACTCAAGGGCACCCTATGCTACACTGAGGACTAGATTGTTTCCTGTGACTTTAATAGTGACTTCTCTTCCATCTTTGATGTTGGGGCTGGTATTGCTCTCAAAGACAATTTTATAAAGGTTATTTAATGGTATGACAATGACTATTGATTCAGCAATAGGGTGAGGGACCTCATGGCCTATAGGACCTCCAAGGAGGAAGAAGACCTGGATCATTCACCCTAGCAAGGCGATGAGAACAAGAGGAGACCCTAGCCCAATTCATATCTTGACATTGAGTATTTCCCTCACACTTTCCATTTCAGACCCCCATAATAACTGGAGAGACCTAGGGAGCCCTACCTTAATACCTTTAATAAAATTCACTGCATCTATGAGAGAGAGAAAGAGAGAACATACCACAGAGAGATTCAAGGTTGAGATGAAGCCAAGATAAGTCATCCTCAGTTTGAATGTAAGCAAGGATGATATCCTTTAATTGTAGTCATGTTTCAAGTTCCAGAATTGACTCTTATTAAGTTCGTACATCCTAAACATTCTGAAGCACAAGAACATACTTCTGAATATAAAATATGGAGAATAATACCAGTCCTCAGTTTGTAGCATTATTCGGCTATACCCACTGCTGCAGCTCCTATTCCAGCAAGTAACTCTATTTCCATGTGAATTACAAACAAACATGATAAAAGTCAGTGGATTAATGGAGGATAATTGGGGAAAGGTAGGATTCAACTGGAGAGGAAGGGTTAAAGAGAATAATGAGGGTATTAGTTACTTTTCTATTGATGTGAAGGTGACACAAAAGTGGCACCTTATAAATTGCATTAGGGTTTAAAGTTTGAAAGGGTGAGTCCATGACCATCCTGACAGAAAGCATGGTAGCTGGCAGTCAGGTTTGTTGTGGGAACAGCAAAATACAAAAAACTGTCCAAAAGTGGAAAAATGGAAAAGCGCCATAGTAGAGAAGAGGGAAGATGATCATGGAAAACTCACCTCTATTTGACCTTCTCCTACCTTTGCCTATCACCTGCAAAAGTCTTTAAAATGCTACTTAAGGGGTAGCCTCAAATCCCTTACAAAAGAGTAAATTGTTTTGTTTATGCGCCTGATATATATCATTTACATTGGTCAATAGTTAGTAAATACATGATTTTTCTACTTCAAGAAAAGTAATATACCACAGTCTAGCAAACTTTAACTAATTCTATAGTGAATTTAATAATAAATTGAATTCCTGTTTAGGTTGTGAATTTCCTCACAAACCAATCAAACAGAGCCAACTGTAAGAACTGGAAGATCATACATACATTCATTTTGTGAAAGTTCATAATTTTCCTTCATCCTTTATCATTAAATAATCTATTGGTGGTGATTACAAATTGAACTTCATGTTCTTTTAATATTTTATTGGGTAAGAGGAAAAAATATCAGGTTCCTTTCCCTGTCACATGTGAATTTTGTATTGAATATCAGTAATATTTGGAACTTTTCACAACACAACCCTTATTAAAGAAGGCACATCAAAGCAGTATAGTGTTGAGTGTTTTCTAATATGTTGTGCAACTCCGATTAAGAACCAAATAACTGAAAACATATTTCTTGCATTATTTTTGTTTTAAATCCCATTAACGTTTTTGAACTCCTCTCTCTGTCTCTCTCTGTATCTGTCTGTATCTGTCTGTCTCTGTCACTGTCTCTCTCTCTCTCTCTCTCTCTCTCTCTCTCTCTCTCCCTCATCGTGTGTGTGTGTGTGTGTGTGTGTGTGTGTGTGTGTGTGTGAGATGTGTGTCTGTGTGTATTTGTGTGCGTATACTATTGTGCATGGGTATATGTACTTTCAGACTATGGAATGTCTGTGAGTGGCAGAAGATGACACTGACTGTCTTCTTTCCCTTCCACCTTCTTAGAGACAGCCATTGTTACCCACAGCATTAGTCAGGGTAAATAGTTGTTGAACTTCCTTTGTTTCTCCTGCTTTAGCCTCCTATTTGGCCACAGTAGCCCTGGGAGTGCAGATGTCCATAGCACACCATGTGTTTTTGTGACTTTTGAGGATTCTCATAGCTGCACCACAATTATTTCCTTGCTTCTGTTTCTGTGAAGTTACTTCTCAAGAGAAAGAAAACAATCATTTCAGCTGTTGACCACAGAGAATTTTTAAATTAATAAGTAAACTTTAAAATACATGTTTTTTAAAAGAGTTAAAAGTATGACATTTATCCAAGTTCAAAATGAATAACTGTTACACTGCTTTCAATTTAGTAATTCATAAGGTCATCAAAAATGATAGCCTAATTAAAAGTAGAATTTACAAATCAAAGGTTCATATTAGCTAATCTAGAGACCTGAATAAAAAGAATTTATTAATAGAGACAACACTAGTTAAGATTCTATGAGGTCATGATATTAGAATTATCTTTTACATTAGACAGGAATGTAAAAATACAAATGATAATAACAGTAATAATGTTCTAATCAAATAACGAATAGTACAGTCTTGCATAGGTGCTTTATTCTGTATAAATTTTGGTGAATCTGGTAAAAGAATACTTAAAACCTGCAAAAGAAAAATATCACTCCTCTGATTGTTTTTCTTTCTTTCTTTTTTTTTTTTTTACAACTGACAAAGAGTAGTTCTACAAAGAACAATTAACACTAGATTAATAAAGTCTTTGGAATATTCATTCTCTTTTAAAGTTAATCAAGCTAGTAAGGATAAGCTAATTTGCTATAGTTAGAACCACAACAATTTTTGCTAAGCAAAGGCACTGGTGTTATGAAGGCATAGACCTAGGTGTGTTAATGTTTTCCTGCAATCATCAGCAACTGAGAGGCTAAGGCAGGAGATCATGAATTTGAAGCCGATGTAGTCAACAGAGCAAGATCAACTCAGACAAAACTACATTCAATGTAGTGCAAACAATGAAAATAGTCAAATGAAAGAGGCATGATTGGCTTTATTTAATGACACATCTTGTTCAGGGTAGCCATTTTCTTTAACTGTCGGAATGTTCCTGAGAGGTCTGACACTCAAATCAAAACAATTCAGTACTAACTTGTAATACCCAAATATGACATTCAGCATCCCTGGAGAAGAAAGCCGTGCCTTCAATTTTATGGTACCATTTCAAGAAATAGTTTTTTTCCATGTTGAATTCTGTTTTTATTCCAGTGGAGGACTATTTCACACAATTATGTCACCAGCCTCTGCCTAACAATAGGGAAAGTCAGCTAGGCGCAAGCATAAGTGGAAGAATGTATAAGATGGACGTAGTTTGGAATATGTCATCTTTTACTTGAATATCATTACTTATTGAATAAATATGTTTATATAATTATTTTCTGAATGTTTTTAATACGATGTATTAATATTCTATCCTTCAGTAAGGTACATTTAGAAGATGAGAAGGAAATTTCAGATAGCAGGTAGTAAGTTGAACTAAAGAGTAATGCTGTGCTAAAATAAGTTTCTAACTTAATGATTTCCATATTAATAATAAAAAATATTTTCCATACAATTACATGAAAGACTTTAAAACACCTTTATCTAAAACTCATAATTAAGGGTTTCATACTATTAAATACTTTTATGGCCATCTGAACTTGCTAAACAAACCTTGAGAGGGAAATTCTATAGTCAAATAATTAAACTGAATCTACAATGTTAGCACTAGATTAATAATTTAATAATCCTACTGACAAGGAGAGGTTATATTATTATTATTATCATCATCATTATTATTACTACTACTCTCTGATTTTGCCTTTTGCAAGAATTGTGGGTGTTGATTTCTATGGAAAATATCTGGCTAACTGAAGATTTCAACTTAAGAAATCTCATCCAATAACACTATGAATGAATAAAATTCTGCTGGCAAGTCACAGTAAAAGAAAGAAATAATAATAAGGACAAATGGTTCTCATTTCCAATCGAGTATTCATACAAATTACAACCGAAAACTAAACTTTTCAGAGGAAAATAAATATTTCAAAAAACCAAAGTGTCAATAACCAAAAATTGGATGCAGATTTGCCCTTATCTTGCTTTCATCATACACAGATAACATTTGATGTTCTTCACTTGGATAACACCCACAGATCAGCTTGAAATGTAATATTTTCTCTTAACAGTATATGTGGGATGGATTTGTAATTTAGGTAATAATGCAGTGGACATCATTGTGTATAACCTTGGCAACCCACATCTATTGAGTGATTTCTTAAGTTCAATTTGAAAAATAGTTCTTAACTTGAAACCTCTTGAGACAGGGGGAAACGGGTCCACTTTAATTTGTGCCTACTAGGGATTGCCAACAACCATAGAAACGAGGAGCAATTGTAATATATTAAAACATTTTAAAACATCTTTCTTTGGCTTTCTGATTTTTTTTAAAAGCACTTTGAAATAGAAACAAACTTAGGTTGGAATTTTTTTCTGTCGATGGTTTATAAAGCACAAGATAGTTTTACTCCACAATGTAAATGTCACTTTAACCTTTTAATTAACAGTTAAAAAATACATTAGAGTAAACATCATTAACAGAAGGTGGTGACAGTTTTCCCTTAGACAGATGAGCCATCTTGGACTGTGGAATAAAGAAATTTACTAAATTGCCTGTGTTTATGCTCCTGTGATAAATTTAATGATAACAGTAAACCCTGGTGCTAACAGTAAGCTCTTCAGGCATGTTTATATTGGTATCTTCCTGTTGGTTTTTTACAATGTTTTAAATATGACGAGGATCACATATAGGAAACTTCATATAGTTTAAAGTATTTATAGGACATAAAGACATCATAAATGATATTGATTGAAGAACTTTAACTTATCCTTCTGTAAAGAACAAGTAAGATAAGTTTTCTCTTCTCGTCCAATGTCAGAAGTCAGCTAACCACAGGATCTCTTTCTTGCTTGCCACTGTGTATGACAGGCTGTTTTATTGTTTGTTTGTTTGTTTGTTTGTTTGGGTGATTGTTTTTTTTTTCATTTTAACATTAAATTTACAAGTTAACTTAAAGGATTTGTAAGTTGCTTTTAAAGGTTTAAGGTAGAATCTGTTTTTAACTTTATGACTTTGGTGAAGTAAATACTTAAGAAAAAAGAAAAAAAAATCACATTACCTTTCCATGCCATCCTAAATCTATGCCCAAAGGACTCACACCACAAAGATTAGGTTTATAGCGGCTTTATTCAAAGGAGCAAGGAAATTGAACCATTTGAGATGTTCATCACAAGATGGACAACGAAAAAGATATTTGCATACTCTATGATATTTTATTAAGATGTAAAAAAAACATAAAATGTTCAAGAAAAAATGAATAGAGCTGAAAAGTATTACATTCGCTGAGGTAACTCAGACTTAGAAGGAAAATAAAAATGATATTCACTTTCATGTGGATCCTAACTTACAATGCTTTTATATAAGAAGGAATGAGTGAGGATCTGGTTATGAAGTCAGAAAGGAGACAATGAGAGGGGAGAACATATGAGCCAACAATGAGGAGGGTGCCATAGAGAATATTTATCATGAAGCTAACACGAGGGAAGGCCATGGCTAACTTTGGAAAAATACAGGAACATTAGCAACAACAGTCAGAAGAATAAACCAAAGAGTTTTGTTTGTAATTGTCAGAATAAAACTGAATATTATATATGATAAATAATTTGTATTAAAACAAAAAAAGAATATCTGTGAGACTAAATTTGTTATTTTCAGTGCTCTGGATAGATTGTAAACTTCAAAGCCAATGAAGGTACAAAAATCATAGAACTAACATTTTTAAAATTTAATTCTAAATTAGCAACAATATGTATTTTTGACTGCCAGTTTAAGAGAGATGAAAATACATACATATATATTATATATCATACATATATATAAATATTACAACTTGTAATATACAAATATTATATATATTGTTTTTCTTTACATTCAGTTTCTCACAAAGCAACCTAATATTTTAGGTAACAAATTACATATTCTGAAAACTGACATAGTAGTGGTTCTCAAGCCCCCTAACACTGCAACCTTTTAATAGAGCTCCTCAGGTTGTGGTAATCCCAAACATAGAATTATTTTCATTGCTACTTTATACATGCAATTTTACTACTGCTATGAATCATTAAGTAAATATCTCTGTTCTCCAATGTCCTTAGGCATCACTGTAAAAGGGTTACTTGATCCCTAAGGAGGTCATGAACCATAGGTTGAGAACCACTGCTAAAAGACCTACTACTCACTACCTGAGAGCATGAATTTGCTTATCCATTAAATAAGACGCACATCTAAATTGGGCTATGAATATATTAACTTGAATTTCTGGTATATTTAAAGCAGTTCTCAGAAATAAATATTCATGACAGAATATGTTTATATTATGCCACCAAACTGGAATACTATCTTGTCTGGTTATCAAGTGAGACTATAGTAAAATATTCTGGATAGATAATGTAATTAAATGTCTAGGTTGCAAAAATTCATGAGCTCTACAAATTTTGCCATAACACATATTCTGCAAGTCAGAAAACAGAAGCTAAGAGAGCCACATGGACTGCCATAATCCACGTACAAGTAACAAGTAGAGGAATAATTGTGGCTCATGAGAACTATTAAAACCTAAGACCTGTCTCTCTTGCATTTACCTGGACTAATTTAGGAAGAACAAGATATACCTTCTATGAACTGAAAACTAACAAAAATGAGCAATTCTAGTCTTTTGTGTACTAAATGCTACATTCTGAAAAGATTTTCTTAAGATGTAAAATGCTCCTGTGTAAAACACAGTTAAAATAATTAACTGTGATATAAAGTTATGATAATGTCATGGGTGATTTCTTCTAACATTGACGGTTAAGACTGTCTCCAAGGCTTTGAATATTACTTTTCATCATTTCTGACACTCAAAGTATTTGGCATCTGGAAAAGAACTTATCTGTAAAATCATATCCTCAGCCGCATGGTGTGTGCATCCACCCAGAGCTTGTCTGTGGAAGCTGAATCCCAGCTGGAAAGCAGCTTAGAAAACAATGCCATTAATTCTTCTTACAGTCTTTCCAATATTGCTGTCTATACGCTGAATGTGTATGCTATTTTAAATAATTTTAAAATCAGTAAAAAGATTACATAAGAAATATCTAAGTATCTTCAGATCATATATAACTATGATTTTCATGACATAAATTATCCAATGAGGTTAGCATGCTTCTAGTTGGATTCACCAGTATAAAATAAATGATCATAAGTAGCTGAAGTTCACCTCCAGCTTCTCAGTGGGCTGTAACTAAACTTTGAATCCATCTGTTATATAAATGAGACTTTCTGGAAAACAACAATACAGAACGTAATATGGGGAAGAAAGACTGAAAACAATCTCTCTCATTGCTGTTTCTTCCTTGGCTTGCCTTGTGTTGACTCCATATTGTTGCTATAACACATTGTCACATCTTTGGTGATTTAGAATTACAAAATAAAAGTCTTTCCTGCTCGTCTCCCTGGAAATCCATGCAATCCATTATAATTGGTCAAGTATTCTCATCTCTTTACTCCCTCTTCAAGACTACCACTTCCTTCCTGCCTCCTTCAGGAAATCTATATACACATATTGATAAGTAGGGATCTGTCCTCAGTCTTCATTTGAGTACCCTGACCCTAATTTCCTTCTATTGTTCTTGTTACTCTCATTAGAAGTATAAATCTGATGCTTTCTCCCATTGGGCTTTCTAATCCCACTATCCCAGAACTCTAACATTTCACTTTGCAGCGCTAAGCCTCTGGTATCCCAAACTGAACCATTACCTTCTGCTCCCTCAGACATTCTAGTCTTGTGTTCTGAGAAGCTGAATTAATAGTATGCTTGCTCTGAAGGGAGTTCATACACCCCTCTTAGACTTGTACTCCAAGATGGTTATTTTAAGGCCAGCTTGGAGGGTCTGATATCTTGCAGATAGAAATGTTACCTATCTTGCCCTCTAGAACACTTTTTTTACTATATGAACACCTACTCTGTCCATAGGTGGTACTCTTATTTTTCCATCCTGTTGGCTCACTACCCTCACTCTCTGAAGACCTGCCTGGAACAGCTTCTTGCTATACAGAAAGTGGCTTCATTTACCTCTTTTCTGGATTAGGACACTCCCTTGAACACTTTCACACAAATCCCTAAAAGTAAGATACTTAGATGCCTTATCAGAAGCCACACTTCACTGTCCATGTTGGGGTAGAAATCACCAAGCCAACATGGTTCCAAGTGGAGAGGTTTAATGAGAGAAGAAGAGTAGAAGAAGGGAGGAGTAAAGGCCAGTCAGGAGCACATGGAGGGAAGGGAGGAAGGGAATGGGGAAAGAGGGGATAAAAGGGGAGAGGGGAAGAGGGCAAGAACGAGTGCAAGAAGCAAGAGAGCAAGGAAAGAGAGTAAAGAGAGGTGGAACAGCCCCTTTTATAGTGCCAGACACAACTGGCTATTGCCCAGTAACTGTGGGGCGGAGCATATCTGGCTGTTGCCAGGTAACTGTGGGTGGAGCTTACACAGAATGCCAACATTCCCCCATTTTGACTTACTTAAAAAAGAAAAATTAGAGAGGCAAAGGTGGAGCAGGAATAGGATCATGGTTATCTCTGACTCCTTCCTGCTTGCTTTGAGGCAAAGTATGATTTCTAAAAAGGTTTTAATGCATGACTTAATTATGCAGGATTTATGGGATACTATAAAAGACCACATCTATAAATTATATGTATAGAATGAGAATATGTCTAGACTTACAATATAAGAAATATCAGATACCATCATAGAAGAAATGCTATTATTCCTTAATCTCAGGAAAAAGATGTTTGCCCAGACACATGTACACAAGTGATGTACAGAAAGACAAGCATAGGAACAGAATGGAAACTTTCCATATACTTAATGTTATGGTTAAGATGAAGTACATGAATCAAAACACATTTGACATGATGCAAGAGAGAAATCCCGTATTAAATATTAAGAAAAATGTCATCAGGATAGCAGCTGATTACTCAGTGGAGACATTACAAGTTGTAAGTATTTGGAGCAATGTACCTAGAGTTCTGAAAGAGCTGCCAAGTCAGGCTATAGTGTACACAACAAAACTATCTATCATAACTGAAATATGCAGAAATTATTCCATAGTAAAAAACTAATCAAAAAATTTAAAAATGAAAAAAAAAACTTCAACTAACAAACCACTCCTATAGGAAATACTGAATGTAGTATTTCAAACAGAAGATGATAAGCATAAGAAGAAAGAAAATTATATTAGTAGGATTTTCATGTAAAGTGGGATAAAAAACCCAAATCAACAGGTTATCATTACATATACATATTACAATAATAACTTTAAATATGGATGGTAATAATTACCCAACCAAAAGACACAGGTTACCAAAGGTGGGTTAGAAAACAGTTTTTTTTTCCTTCCTACAAAAAAACAAAAACAAAACACCTCACCTTTAAGAATACTCACTACATAAGAATGAGAACACAAAGAAGAGGATTTTAGGCAGATGGGACCCAGATGCAGTCATACATTGCCATACTTATATCCAATAAATTAATTTGTAACCATAACTAATCAGAAAAGAATAACAAAATAGCATCATTCTCAACTATAAGGACATTTCCGTTCTAAACATATGCACAAAATGATACCAATTTCACAAAACAAACACTAGTTGAAATAAAACCACTGGTTAATAGCAGCTCAGTATTAGGAGATACATTCAGTATACCAATTTCACCAATGTTCATGACATCCAGATAGAAAATAGACATAGAAAGATTGTAATTGAATAATTTCATTAATCTAATGTACCCAATAAAATATCCATAAAATATTCTACACAGAACTCTGCAAAATATATGTTCTTCTCAGCAACCTATAGGAACTCTGCACTAAGACAGATTGGGACATGTCTCAAATATCAATAAATACTGGAAAATTGGAATAAGTCGTTATATCTAAACATCCTACTCCTGCTCCACCATTGCCTCTCTAATTTTTCTTTTTTAATTAAATCAAAATGGGGGAATGTTGGCATTCTGTGTAAACTCCACCCACACAGTTACCTGGCAACAGCCAGATATGCTCTGCCCCACAGTTACCTGGCATTATAAAAGGGGCTGCTTGCCCCTCTTCACTCTCTTCTCTTGCTCTCTTGCTTCTTGCACTCGTTCTTGCCCTCTTCCCCTCTTCCCCTTTATCCCTTCTTTCCCCATTCCCTTCCTCCCTTCCCTCCATGTGCTCATGACTGGACTTTACTCCTCCTCTCTTCTACTCTTCTTCTCTCAGTAAACCTTTCCACTTGAAACAATGTTGGCTTGGTGATTTCTACCCCAACATGGACAGTGAAGTGTGGCTTCTGATAAGGTATCAAAGTATCTTACTTTTAGGGATTTGTGTGAAAGTGTTCAAGGGAGTGTCCTAATCCAGAAAAGAGGTAAATAAAGCTCAAAAACTACCAAAAGAAACTATACAAACCAATGAAGAAGATTAAAAGAGGAAACTATTGAATGATAAAGGGTCATTAAGAAAATCAAGAAGGAAATAAAATATTTCCTAGAAGCAAATGAGAATGCAAACAAAATATACAAAATCCTCTGGGATATAACAAAAGCAATTTAAATCAGGACATTTAGTGCAACAGTTGGTCTAACCCTTGCCAATACTTTAGATTAAATCATAAGATCTATGAAAGTACCATAATAGAAAACAGAAGATAAAAACCAAAAAGAGTTTATATATAATATATGTCATATGGCAATTATTAATTTAATACCCTTTACTATGAAACACTTTTTGTTGCCTGTTATGAAAATCTAGGTCTGGTATTTTTGAAGACAGGACAATCCTTACCTAGATTTGATACTAGAGAGCTTTTGTGGACAAAGACCGTTGGCTTTTCTTAATTCTGGCTTTTTTGTGCTCGTGTGGCCTCCTCTGCACCTAGAAACTGTGCTACAGAGACCTTCTCAATTGTGGCATCTGGTTCTTGTACCACACACAAGTTGTAGCCCATTCTTATGCATGACCACCCAGCAGCACTCAGTAGCCAACATCCCCCAACTCTAGTCATTAAGCTCTTTCACAACTGAACATCTCCAGGAAGAACCTTTCTGTGGGTACCTTTCTTCCACACTCTCATCACAGTGAATCCACTGCTGTTCAGTGGGAATAAACCCAATTCTCTCCAACTAAATGTAGCTCTCAGTTTGAGAAGGCTTTCATGGATACTCTATCTTAGTTCAGGAGTAGAGAATTTCTTATACTGGAGCTCTGCTCAACTTTATTATTTTATTGTTCGCTTTCTAATCCCCGCTGTAATTAAAAGTCTTTGTATCTGATGCTTTTTCCAGACTCTACAGATGCAAAAACTTATAGACAAACATGAATCTCCAAATTCTTAGAAACCACTATCTATAAAGCAATAGTGACACTTCAGAGGTGACTGCAGAATTTGTGTAAACTTAGTTCTCAAAAAATTTCCACAGAATCCTTGTCACATCATAGGCACCCTATGGATTCCCCCTTAATAAATGAAGAAAATCTTTGTTCAATTAGGGATTGATGGTGCTTTTAACTAAACTCACTCACAGCTTCTAATTTTGATATTAATGCCACCAATACCTTTAAGTCAGAATATCCTCAACTTTTCTAAGCTGTCAAGTGGATTATTGAGTAATAGTAACTGTTGCTACTTGTAGGATAGTTTTCCAAGAAGTAGACATATTTTCTAAAGATATCAGTATATTTGTAACTTAGTCAACAAAAAATAAAAGGAACTGTGTCTGATTGTAGAATGCATACTTAGAGTGCTGTGTGCCATTCTTAGATTCCCACTTCACAGATGTCACAGAAATTTGACCCCCAGGAAGCCCTTCTCACTTTCCCATGAACAGAATACTATTTATTCCATGTATAATCTGCCATAATTTAAAAGTAGGCTTTTAACTGATAAGTAGCTGAGAAGAAGGGCTCTGTACTCCTACTGTCTCCTACTGATCTTCACCATGTCTACCCATCAACACTTTACTGTTACATTTGTTTCAGGATATTCTGGTCAAAACCAAATTATTAAGTGATCTGATTAGCCTTTCCACTTCAAAAAGAATTTATTGTAAGATGTTTTCTAACACTTAACAGCTTTGGATAGTCACTGCGGAGTGAGCATGGCTAGGAAAAATAATCACTAACTTTCGTTTTAAGAGAATGTCATATTTTAAGTGGAATGCCGATTATTGTTTGTTTGGACTAAAATCACAAAGATTGTTTTTAAAAACAGTAAACTGAGCATAACAAGAAAAAATAGTCTTATTTTGCATTTAGTGGTTTTCAAAGCTTCTTCCTTTCCATTTTCCATACATTCTTTCTTGAATACTCTAATTTCTCATGAAATTCAAGAAAGAAATGTGTAGCCTTATATTTCATCTGTAGTTTCAGACCAGTTCATAACAGACAGATGTTTAAACACTGATGGATTCAGAAATAATCACTAAAGTAATAAAATTATTGAGATCCGATTCAAGTGTTCAGAATGGCTTAATTGATTTATCCATTTCAAGCAGCTCTAGATCCAGATTACACAGTTTACTGACACCTGAGCTTTTTAACTGTTTTTAACAATGTAGTAGAAGTGAGGGTCATTCCTTTTATCCCATTAGCCAGCTTACCATGTAATCTCTCTAGAGCTGCTGTGAGTATTGATGGAGAACTAATAAGCAACGTTTTTGCCTCAACAAGGTGGAAAACAAGACTGAACCCTCATAATTTGTCCTTAGACTACGGTATATACTATGTGCCTTGGGCACACCTGTATATATACCTTCACACACATCATATACACACCAATAATGATAATACTAATCCTTAACTATTAAAAGGTTTTATTAAAGAAAGAATAGATGCCCCTGAATGGAGGATTTGCCATCATGACCCTAAGGCAAGAGATCTGCCACCCACAGAGTAAGATTATGTGTAAAAAGGAGGGCACTTTTTTAAGTTTTGTCAGAGGTTTTATAAGCAGGAGCTACTACAAGAATCCTTGCAGTGGGACTTTATGTCTTAAAATGACAGTCCCTCTTCACTTGCTTGGTTTCTTCCTTCTCATCTTCTGTCCAAAGCCAGTATATGTCCCCAGGACTGAATGTAACCTAGAAGCTAGTTCTTAGACATAAATCTACATGGTGGGAAGTACAGTCTACAGTACCAAGCTAACTCATGATACTTCTATACAAAATCAACTCTCCAACGTCTGAGAGGAAAAGCAAGATGAATTTTGTATAAATTTGAGTAAGAAAACCAGGGTCTAAAGATAGGTTATTGCATGTAGATTGCTTTGGTCTGTTCACCTCCACACTGAGAAGATTGGTGGCATTTAGAGATTCTGCTATCACTGCTTGATGGGTTCATGGTCCTACAGCTATAATGACAGATCACTGTCAGTAGAAGAGGATACCCATCAGGATAGTTCTGGAGTTCAATGACTGACTCATGTCAGTGAGTCCTCCTAAAAGGATATGCAAAGTTCAGAGGATGTATATAGCTCGTGAGAGAATATAATAAAGGAATGGGGTCAGTCTTCATTCTCCCTTTATTGATTTTATGTGCTTTACTCAAACTGAGCTGGGAAAAATCCCATACTTGAGGCACTGGTTGGATTTTGTCAACCTGACACAAACTTAGACATGTCCAGAAAGAACAATCCTTTTTGAGAAAATACCTTAATACGATTGGCTTTTAGGGAAGTCTGTGGAATATTCTCTTGACTAGTGATCAAAGTATGAGACTAGCTTTCTATGGTTGATGCCACCCTAGCTGGTGGTCCTGAGTTATAGAAGACAGCAGTATGAACAAGCCATGAGGAACAGCCCAGTAGGCAGCACTCCTAGGTATCCTCGGATTCAGTTCTGCCTCCAGTTTCCTGCTATGAGTTCTTGCTGTGACCTCCTCTTCCCTTGATGGACCTGGAATTGAGAGATAAAACCAACATCTTCACCAAGTAACTTGTGATCATGGTGTTTTTCACAGCAATAAAAAGGTATCTAAAGCACATATGATCCACCTTAGAGTTGGATCCCTGGAAAAATCATGACTCTATTTCATCATAAATGAGAACATTTAACGCGTTTTGCTTTTTTTATGTTTTCTTTATTTATTGGATTAATAGTAGTGGACTTTCCTTTAAAACTTTATATTGTATCTTGTGTATCAGAGTCTTCCCTTTATTTCTTACACCAATTTTTAATTTTTCCTTTTCTTCCTTATTATTTCTATTAACTATCAATAATTATCAAATATTCTTTATTATTTAATTAATGATATACTAATGCTGCTATCAACATTATGATTTTTAAGTCTCTTAGTCTGATATACATTACAGAGTCTACTTCTTTTATATTGTAGTGGATATATTAGATGCTTATAGCGCTTTCGGTATAATTACATGTCTGGTTTGTTTTGAGGTTGATGATATCATACACTTTATCCCTGCTGAGTTATATAACGAATGACAACTTCAAAAGAAGGTTGTGCTCTATGAGGCTTTTCATATAGATGGAGAAGAGTGTCCATCCCAAGAAATATACAAACATCAACATGCAAATATAGAGAGGATGAGAAATCAAGGTATGTCCACTCTGCAAAAGTTCAGAACTGTTCAGTCAACCCTCAGATATTGGATCATTGAAATACTAGATGATTAATTAAAATGTCTAGGTTTTTTTTTTTTTTGGAGCTGGGAACCGAACCCAGGGCCTTGTGCTTGCTAGGCAAGTGCTCTACCACTGAGTTAAATCCCCAACCCCTTAAAATGTCTAGGTTTTAAAATGATCAGTGACTTTAAAGAGGATATAAATACATAGCTAAGTGAATTACAGAAGTCAATACAAGATTTGGATAAGAAATTTAGTAGGAATCAAGCCAATAAAAAAATCAACAAAAAACACACAATTAGGAAATGAAAAACTCAATAAAATAAATAAAATTCAGTACAGGGAATAAAAAATTAGCCTTGACCAGCAACAAGAAATGACATAGGTGGCATTTTGTCCATGTTGATGGATAATTTCATCCAAATTACACCTTTTCAGAAAACAGAAAATAAAAACAAAACAAAACAAAAATGAGGCCCGCAAGGAAGAACAAGCAAATTTTAAAAGTTGACTTTAAAAAATTTCAAATCAAATATATTGTATTTACTAAGGAAAGTATCTATATGTTATACAGAATATAACTTACCAAAAGATAGAATGCACTGCACATCGGTACTGAATTCATAAAATGGTATGACTATATCTCCAGGAGAAGGTTTTAGTACAAATATTGTGAGTAATCTTTATATCACTCTCATCAATAACTAGAGTACTAAAATAAAAGACCATTAGCGAAGCTTAGCAATGAAATCAGGCAAATTGGTTTAAGACATTCTGTACAACATTTTATCCAACTACAAAATCTTCCAAAAGTCTATAGAATTCCTTCCAAATTATATCACATTCTAGACCAAAAATAATCAAGCTTGAGTAAACACAAAAAGAATTTCTAATACTATATCAATCTTAATTAAATAAATTTATAAATCAAAGCAAAAAACTGTAAAATATAGAAATATAAGAAAACCTGTAGTGTGTGTGGTGCGTATGCATTGTGTGTGTGTGTGTGTGTGTGTGTGTGTGTGTGTGTGTGTGTGTGTGTGTGTGTGTGTGTGCATGAGTTTTGAGACCAATTCTTACTATATAATACTGGCTGGCTCTGCATTCCAATTTCTGAAACTGCAAGCATGCATGTCTGCCAAAAACACATACATTTTAAAACAATCAGTGGGTCATTGAGGAAACCATGGGGAATATTTGCAATCCCTAGAATCAAATAAAAATGAAAAAAGAACTCATTAAAATCTGTTAAGGTAAACTAAGAGCCCAAAGACTGGTGTGTATACTTACAACTTCTTCCACTATATAAAGCGAAAGAACAAGGTTAATATGAGGGATGAAGGACAAAGCAGGCACAGGAATAGCTTGATGATGGGGAAGAGGAGAGGAGGGTGGATGTATAAAACTAAATTAAGGTATATGGAAAAACCTAACAAGTAAAATAAATTTAAAATGCAACCCCTAAGCATTTGTAACAGATGTTCAGCTTGGTCTTCATGTGGGATTCCTAAGAGCCTGAGCAGGGAATTTCTCTCATTCTATTGCCTGCCTTTGGAGCTCTTTCCCCTAGGTCGGTTGCCTTGTCTATCCTCAGTAGGAGAAGTGCCTCGTCTCACTGAAATTTAATTTGCCAAGGCAGGTTGATATCAATGGGTGCCTCCCATTCTATAAAAAGAAATGGATGGGGGGATGAGGGGGATAGGAGGTGAGAGGGATGGACCAAATATCTATGGTTCCTACACACATTACAATTCTTTCTGCTGCCAAGCATGCATCTAGAGCCTCACAGGGTGTTCTCTATCATTGGCTAACTAAAGAAGTGAAGACTGTGACGTGGTTTACTGAAGGTTATGTATGGTTTAATTGCATGTTATAGAGACACAACCCAGAAGTGGACATCTGCATCATTGCAACCCTTCTTGGGGCAGAATTTCGTGGAGTAAATACAGTCAGACTTTTTTTTTTTGAAAAAGGAATGACCAAATGCATGATTTTTTCACAAGTTCATGATCTGTTCCCAGTGGATTCCCTAGATAAGCAGGGGTTTAAAAAACTGGTGATACTTTGTTCTGCTAATTCTGACAGTGGCTAGACTGTCCTATAAGCCTGTGTGTCAGGAGTGCTGTAGACCTGTTTTACTGTTTTTCTTTCAGCCAGTTATGGGGACAGAGTGTTCTGCTTTCGTGTGTGGGGTTTGTCCCTCACAGGTCTTCAGGCTGTTCCTGTGGGGCCTGTGTCTTGAGTTCACTAGGCAGATCACTTGCCGTAGAAAAAATTGGTCTTACCTGTGGTCCCAGGCCTGTTGGCCGTGGGGGTGCTGCCCATGGCTCTCTTGGTGTGGCAGCAACGGGAAGATCTGGCGTGCCCTCTTCCGGGAGCCTCCATGCACCAGGTTCCAGATGGCCTCCAGTGTTTTCCTCTGGAATCAGCAATGTGTGTAGAGAGCAGTCTCTTCTGGTTTCCAGGCGTGTCTGCCTCTCTGAAGGTTTAGCTCTCTCCCTCCCACGGGATTTGGGGTGGAGAACTGTTTATCCGTCTGTTTCCTTCAGGTTCGGCGGTGTCTCAGGCCAGGCTCCTGCTCACCTGGCCCCTCTCCACGGGGAGCCCAGAGGCCCTTATACAGTTTCCTCTTGGGCCCAGGGATGTGGGCAGGGGTGGGCAGTGTTGGTGGTCTCTTCTGCTCTGCAGCCTCAGGAGTGCCACCTGACCAGGCGGTGGTATCTCTCCCATGGGTTCTGTGTGCTGAGAGCTGGTGCGGGCGGGGGTCCGCGGGTGTGGGACTTGTGGTAAACACAGGACGTGCCTGGTCCTAGAGGGATTCTGCCTCTGTTGTCCCGATTCCACCCGGCAAGTCACTTGCAGCAGATAAGTTAGTCTTACCTGTGGTCCCGTGGCTCAAGTTCGCTCGCGGGGTTCTGCCCACGGGCTCTCCGCGGTGGCAGCAACCAGGAAGATCTGCGCCGCCTCTTCACTAGAGATAATCTGATGGCGAGAGGCAAGCACAGGAACACAAGCAACAGAAACCAAGACTACATGGCATCATCGGAGCCCAATTCTCCCACCAAAACAAACATGGAATATCAAACACACCGAAAAACTTAAGATCTAGTTTCAAAATCAATTTGATCACTTGATGTGGAGGACTTGAAGGCGTGAAGATCTCCCTTTTGAGAACAAGTAGAAGCCTCACAGAGAGGCATCGTCAAAAATCCCTGAAAGAGCGAGGGACCCTGCATTCTGCTGCCTACA